>NC_133370.1:34984798-35046208 GCF_049309525.1 Garra rufa
AATGAAGGAGTTAGGATATTTTAAGGGTTTTCTGCCCATCTTGGACGCCATCTTGAAAATGACACCTTTCTAGTGGTCAAACTTTGGTAAACTTTTAGTATGTTATTGTGACCGAGCATTTGTGCAGGGTTCGCCTAAGCACTTACAAATAAGAAAACAATAAAACGAGAGCGTCTTAACTTGTCTCAACTTTTATTCTCTGTCAAACTTTTTTTAGAGAGCTCAAAACCCTCCAACACTCCGGCATGAAAAAGTGCGCATGCCCATTGCCCATCTACGGCAAGCCCCGAGGGGAAAAACATGCATGACACACACATACATAATGAGCGCTAGTACATTCAGAATTAGTGCAACATAACAGCATGAAATAAAGTCTGTTACATACATCCCCCCCTCACAAAATAAACATCCCCGTTTATGTGCCAGAATAACAAAGTCAACAATCAGAAACAATATACCTCCGTGTACAATAAAACACAAAACAGTACACAGCACATTGTCAACATGGCAACAAACCTATAGATAGAACACAACATTTGCTCCAATAACTATTTTACTTTTGTTTGAACTTACTTTTCCCTTACTGTTTTTTTTTTCACTTCTTTTTTTTAATCTTAAAGTTTACACAGTGCCAGATTCCTCAGGGCGGCGAGAAAGCGCATCCGCATTTTTGTGTTGGTGTCCATCTTTGTGTACAATGACCCAATTCAATGGGTCAAGTTCCAGGATCCATCTTGCTCTTCTTCCTGAAGGGTCATCATCAATGGACATTTTCCGGAGAGCTAAGAGTGGTCGATGATCTGTGATAATGGTAAAAGAGGCAAGTCCAATGTAGTGCTTGAATTCCCTTACTGCCCACACTATAGCCCACAACTCACGATCAAACGTAGACCAGCGCTTTTGTGTGGAATTTAATGCCCGGCTGGCATATGCCACCACGTGTTCACGCTCATCTCTGTCCTGCGCGAGAACTGCACCGACAGCCAGATTGGAGGCATCAGTGTAGATTTCAAAGGGCACACTGAAGTCAGGTAATATCACGACAGGCTCAGATGACAACACATTTTTCAGGTGGGTAAATGATTTGTCACACGCAGTGGTCCATACAAAAGGCACATTTTTACCAACGAGTTGGTTCAGTGGCGCAGCAAGTTTAGAAAAGTCCTTGACGAAACGTCTGTAATAAGAACATAGTCCTACAAAAGCTCTCACTTCAGAAGGAGAACGGGGAACTGGCCAGTTCAAAACTTTCTCTGTGTTCTTCGGGTCAGGCTGAAGACCCTTTCGGGAAACTACATGGCCCAGGAAAACTACATGATCTTTGGCAAGGTGGCATTTGCGTGGGTTCAGTCTCAACCCTGCGGACTGGATTCTTGAAAACACTTCTTTGAGGCTTGACAGGTGTTCCTCAAAGGTTTTATTGTAAATCAAAATATCATCGAGGTAAACCATGCAGATGTGCCACGGAAGCCCTCTGAGGACCAGCTCCATCAAACGTTGAAATGTGGCCGGAGCGTTGGAGAGGCCCATCGGCATAGATCTCCACTGATAGAGGCCCTGTCCTGTCGTAAAAGCAGTCTTTTCTCTGTCCTCCTCCGCAACTTCGACCTGTCAGTAACCATTAGAAAAGTCTAACGTGCTGAACCAGACAGCTCCTGCCAGCGCGTCCAATGTGTCGTCCACTCTGGGCAGAGGATGAGAGTCTTTAATAGTCGCACTGTTCAAACGTCTATAATCCACACAAAAACGCCAGGTGTCACACTTCTTTCTCACCAAAACAACTGGCGACGCCCAAGGACTACAGCTCTCCTCAATCACACCGTCCGCAAGCAAACCAGCCACCTGTCTTTCTATCTCGGCACGTTTTTCAGGGGATGTACGATGTGCACGCAGTTTGATAGGTGCCTGCTCACCAGTTCTGATGTAATGTTTCACTAGCTTACATTTGCCAACATTCTGTTTGGAGGAGCTGAAGATGTCATTGAATTCCAACAGCAATTTTGACAGTGCAGCTTTCTCAGAATCAGAAATGGGTGACCTGTCCAGCGATACAGGAGGTGCAGCTGAGGCAGAGGTCACTGCAGCTACATCAGCCGGGGCCTGCAACAGCTGAATATCACAATCATCAACTGAGTATAACTCACCCAGATGAATCCCTTGTTTCAGTGAAATGCCATGTCCAGTAGGATTTAAAATCCGAGCCTTCGTCAGTCCGTTGTGAACTCCAGCCACTGTGTGAGCTACTATTAGACTGGAAGAATCTGCCACATTGGGTTCTAAGTATCCAACAAAGTCACTTGCAACATGGGTTGCGTCAGGCAGACATACTTTAACTGGCACAACTGACTCACTTAGAGGTGGCAAATTTATAGTGGTGGCTAGAGATACATTGCAGCATGTCGGAACAAAGTCTTTGCTGGTAAGTAGAGGAACTGTGACATCCCACAATTGTAGCTCAGCACGACTGAGATCCAGTAAGGCATGATTTTTCAACAGAAAGTCCCAGCCCAGCAACACAGTCTGTGTGGTTTCTCTTAGCACATGAAATACATGCTGCCATGACTCTGTTCCCAGCTGGAAAGTGACGGTGACGGTGCCCAGCGTATCTAGCATTTGTCCATTCACTGCATGAGCTGACACATAGTTTTTTTTAGTGGGCGATTGCGAAGCGTAGGAATTGACATACGAAAATCTGCACTCATTAAAGACACACTAGAACCAGAGTCCACTAACATGTGAACCTCCACGCCTTCAATCACTCCTTTCATATATGATACTAACAGTTCCTGGCCAGTGTCTGTGCTAACATCGTTGTTCTTCAACACAGAATTACAGTCGTCGACCATGTCAATTTGAGGGCCCATAGGTAACATAGCTGGTGTTTGGGCCGCAACATCAGCTACAGTCCGTTTTCCGGCTTGTAGCGGCGCTCCACTCTGCTAGGTGACATGAAACAAACTCCCCGCTTTCCTGAATCTTCCTCATAGCTGTTCCATCTGCGAGAACCGGGGCTGGGGCTGCGTCTCACAGGTGACAAAGAAGGGCGAGAGTCTTTAGAACTACGAACATCCAGGCCTGAAGTATGCTCATCACAGTTGGAGAACAATTTCTTTTCAGGTGAGTGGCCTCTCCGAGCACTATCAAAGATACGTGACTGGCATCCACGACCCCCGCAGACACACTGGCACCTTCCATTAGACAGAGAGCGGCCTCCATCCCACTCGTCCATTGCTCTAGAACTGACTCTGGCTCTCAGTTTTTGGTTGTCATCGCCCAAGCGCCTCAATTCCATTCTCATATCCCTCATTTCTTCTGTCAGACGATCAACAGCTCTGTACAGTCCTCCATTATCAGTCACAGAATAAACAGCAGCCACAGCTCCTCCACCACTAGCACTTCCTGCAGCATCAACAGCCATGTAATCAGTCTTTATAGTGTCTCTGGCATTTTCACACCGACCAGCAATTATCACAGCCTCCTCTAAATCCGTTGCTCCTTGTTCATGACATTTAGCTCTGAGCACAGGATCCAAGCCCACAAGAAAACGACGAAATTTTTCTTCCCTCTGGGCTCTGTCGCCGTATTCAGGAAAAGCCTCGTCCACCAACCTGCTGATCTCCGCGGCATACACTTCCAAACTTTCCCGCGGCACACGAGGGCGGGCCGATAGGCTGGCTCTGAAGCGATCCATCAACTGCCGCTGCCCAAAGGCCTATTTAAGTCTTTCCTTAGCGGCTGCATAATTCGCCTGAACAGTACGGGGAAGGCTGTCCCACAAAAGAAATGCTGCGTTACTCAGCCGTGTCGGTAGAATCCGCGCCAGTTCATAATTATAGGACGCAACGCCATCTCCCTCTGTGAGCGCTCTGACCGAGACCTCGAACTGCCGCGCCCAACATACAAAGCTCTGCTTCTCATCACCGGAAAACGGCGGCGGTAACTCAATTCTCACGTGTCTGTTAATCTTGTCACGGTCCCGTCTCGAAAATAAATTATCCTCATCTTTACACCACATGATGGCCGTGTCAACGTTGAACCCGCGCGTGCTAAACTCACTAATAACTTTAAACTAGTAACTAACTAGTTGAACACCCGTCGTAACATTAAACCACGTAAACCAAACGAACTGAAACAAAACCGCTGCCACCAATGTGACCGAGCGTTCGTGCAGGGTTCGCCTAAGCACTTACAAATAAGAAAACAATAAAACGAGAGCGTCTTAACTTGTCTCAACTTTTATTCTCTGTCACACTTTTTTTAGAGAGCTCAAAACCCTCCAACACTCCAGCATGAAAAAGTGCGCATGCCCATTGCCCATCTACGGCAAGCCCCGAGGGGAAAAACATGCATGACACACACATACATAATGAGCGCTAGTACATTCTGTCACAGTTCTGTCAGTTCATGTCTGTTCCATTGGTTTCTCCCATTGTCTCCCCCTGTCATTTTGTTATCATTTGGTTTAGCCCTTCGTCAGTGTGATTCCCTGCACCTGTCCTTGTACAATTAGTCACCTGTGTTTAATGATTAGTCACCCTTTATAAGTTTGTCTTTCAGTTCAGTTGATGTCGGTCTTTATTTGATGTTATCGTTACATGTGTGTGGATTATCCTGCCTGTTCCTGTCTGTTCCTTGAAGAAGATATTAAAATAGTGTTAATTGTTGATTCTCGACTTCGTCTCGTTCATCCAGCACGTCTGTCACGTAACAGAAAGACCGACCTAAACAGTTTTTTCCGGCACCTTCCCCTACGTTTATTTTTTCGTTTTGTTAGCCTCAGTGTTTTGTTTTTTGGTTTTGATTTTTCTTCATGGACCCCACAGTTCTCCTGATCCTCCTGAGGCAGGGGGAACGCTCTCTTGAGGACCACACACGTGAGTTTCTCTTCCTGGCTAACCAGTCACACTTCCCGGATAGCAGCCTATGCGTCCACTACTACCTCGGACTGAACTCTACCACCAAGGCGCTGCTATCCGGGAAGTGGGAATGTTCTGCCAGGGAGATGAACTCACATGTATGGTCCTCAAGAGAGCGTTCCTCCTGCCTCAGGAGGATGAGACGAATAGTAGGGTCCATAATAAAAAACTAAAAAACAAAACACTGAGGAAAAAAGACGGAAAATAAACGCAGGGGAAAGTGCCGGGTAAACTTTTGAAGGTCGGTCTTTCTGTAATAAGGTTGACAAGCTGGACGGACGAGACGAGAAACAAGATTACAATAAACACTATCTTTTAATATATACTTAGAATAACAGGCAGGAACAAGCAGGAACATCCACACACGAACACATAGAACGATTAAAGACCGACATTGAACTCATGAACCAAACAGACTTATAAAGACAGACTAATTACTAAACACAGGTGACGGTGATGACACAGATGATGGGGCTAAACCAAAATGACACAGATCCACAGGGGGAGACAATGGGAGAAACCAAAGACATAAACTGACATAACTATGACACATAGGTGGCGCACACCGATTTTAATCGAAATATACAGGCATGTAAATACCTTAATCGCAGTATTGCCGCTTTGACCAGAGTGCTCATGCTCGTGATTTACACGAATGACGTGCCACGCACCTGCAGACTGCGCTACACAGGGGCTTGGGGGGCTATAGCCATGTCAGAATTTTGAATAGTGCCGGTTTAGCCCCCCCAAGCAGCTGAGATAGAAGAGTGCTGTCCCGTGCTGTTAGCACATATCTGTCACAGTAATCTGCCACATGCGTCATGTGAGCGCAGTTTCCTGCATTAGGCTACATCTAATCCATCATATAATCACTAGACTGAGATGTGCACTCAAAAAATAGCACTTATAATAATAATAATAATAAGAAGAAGAAGAAAAAGAAAAAGAAGAATGTATGTTTCCTGAGTCCGTATGCAAAGATAAAGTTGATCCTGACTCCCACGTCCTCATTTGGAAGCACCTTTAGAGAAAATAAAATATTTAAAAATATTTCTAATTTCGATCTCTTTACTTAACGTTCTGAATCTAAATGATACTGTAAATGCTCGACATGCCAGTAAAGCTTTGATTATGCTGGGGTTTTTTTTTATGATTATAACAGGGATTTTTACTGGAATGCAGTTTATAGGTTGAATTTAACATATATTTCATTTTATTTCGTCTAATTAATAGATAACCTATATAAATAGCGTTTCATTGAGCAAAAATAGGGGTAAAAACGAATATAAACGAAAATAAAAATACATACAATAATAATAGGCTAATAATAATAGTATAAATTAATTAATGAAGCACCCACTTCTCCAGGCACCACTACAGCAATGATAATAATCAGAGGTGTAAAATACTTGAGTAATTTTACTTGATTACTGTACTTAAGTATTATTTTTGGGGATTTGTACTTTAATCAAGTATAATTTAAACTGACTACTTGTACTTTTACTTGATTACATTTTTAAAGAAAAAACAGTACTTTTTACTCCTTACAATTTTATTTTCTCTTAAAAAGTACATTACATTTTTATTTTATCTTATGCACATTAAATATGGTAAACAGAAGAGAATTAATCAAAATAGTCGCAAATAATTATCAATATTTGCTGAGAAAAAAGATTAAAAGATTAATTATCCTTTTAGACAGTGACGTTTAATAGACACCACAAAAAGTGGCCTTTCAAAGCGTTAATGTTGTTTGTTTAATTCTATGACTCTTCTCAATAATTTAACACATTGTATTCTGTCTGTAATATGTTTTATGTCTCTGCATCAAATCTTGCTCTTCAAAGGGATAGTTCACCCAAAAATGAAAATTCTCTCATTAACTGAACCTCTGTCATGCCAGACACATTGAACACAAGCAAAGATTTTTAGTGAATACAATGCAAGGGGACAGGACCACTTCAGAAACCACACAAAGTGAACATGACTGTCAAGTTTAAAATATTAGTCTTTGTATTTTTCTTACATATCTTACATCATTTCACTTAAGGAGACCCTGATTCATTACCAGCCAGTCACGAATGCCACAGATCCCTCTTATTCTGTGGACACAGCAGGCTAAAACACAGCGTTCAGTCTCTTTCACAATTCATTATCAAACAAAAGAGCGTCCTCACCTTTCCCCTCCCCCATTTTAAAAGCATCCACAAATTGTTCATTATCCACAGGTGTGTTCGGAGACATCATTCCTTCCGTGTTTATCTATAGCAGTGACGTCACGCACCATCCATCAGATTATAATCATTACACTACTTCCCCTCTTGAAAAAAATAGGACTCGTCCTCGAGTCCCTAAACCGGTCCCTCATAATCCTTGAACCACACAGGGGGTTTTCATGTCCGTAGGGGACGGCCCCGCTCCGTAGTAGCTGATGTATGCAATTGCCCCAAAGCTGCAGACAACTCACTCCTGTTAGCCCCCTCAGCAACGGTAAACCCAACAGGTAAGGGAGGCTCTCTCACTATAGCTGAAAACCCAGGGGGGCCACAGCTGTCCACAGCTGGAACTTCAATTAAAACAGGAGACACCTCAGCCCCAGTAGATAGCTGTGATGTTTGAGAGCCCTCGATTGCAGCAGGCAGCACAGGGGGAACAACTACTCCAGCAGCGGCAGATGAAAGAACCGATTGAGACCCCTCAGTAGTGCCGGAACAAGCAGACGTATGGACATCCTCAACTGCAACAGGGAAATTAGGTGGCCGTGACCGTCGAAACACCCAACTAGACCCAAAGCCTGGACCCCTTTCTTTCCTTCTTGTAATCGGGGAAGATGTAATCTTCTGATCAGCTTTGGTTCTGGTATGGCCACCCACAGACTCTGCAACCATAGAAGGGACACAAGGTTTCAATTGATTAAAATGCACCACATGATCTTTACCTCATGCCTCTGGCTGTATTTGATACAACACTTCAGATACCCTTTCCAAAATCCTATATGGACCCTTAAACCGTTTCTGCAACTTTGGACTCACCCTCTTCTTCCTAACCTTATTCTTTAGCCACACCAGCTCACCCAATGAATAATACTGAAACTTAGCTTTATAGTCAAAATACAGTTTTTGATGTTCCGAGGCTCTAGCCTGATGATTTTTCACTGCCCCCACTAGTCAAGTCAAGTCAAGTCACCTTTATTTATATAGCGCTTTTAACAATACAGATTGTGTCAAAGCAACTGCACAGTATTTAAACAGAACAATATTGTGTAAGTAACGCATTATTGTAAACAATCAATTTTCAGTTAAAGGCAGTTCATCAATGAATTCAGTGATATCATCGTCAGTTCAGTTCAAATAGTATACGATATCGCTGGAAAGTGTCCCCAACTAAGCAAACCAGAGGCGACAGCGGCAAGGAACCAAAACTCCACAGGTGACAGAAATGGAGAAAAAAACCTTGGGAGAAACCAGGCTCAGTCGGGGGACCAGTTCTCCTCTGGCCAGACGAAACCAGCAGTTTGTACCAATGTCTGATTGTAGAGAACTCATCAGGATCCTGTGGTGTAGTGCCGATGGCCGTCTAGGTTGGCGAGGTCTTTAGTGATGATCCGTCTCTGGAGCTCATCTGGTTGACATCCATGGCTATTGAAGTCATCTCCAGGTGGTGATCCATGATCTAAGCTGGGTGCGGACTGGATCCGGGGGACTGCAGTGACCATCTGATCCGGATACAGGCTGGGTCTGGTGGCTACGGTGACCTCGGAATAAGAATGAAACAGACTAATATTAGCGTAGATGCCATTCTTTTTACGATGCAACGACTGCATCAGATGTTATGGGAGGTGTTTTCGGTTCTGGCTGACCTAATTAATGCAGCCTAACAATCCTTTAACGGATTTGAATTATAGGAATGTGTTAATATTTTATGTGTAAGCCAGGTTAAAGAGATGTGTCTTTAATCTAGATTTAAACTGACAGAGTGTGTCTGCCTCCCGAACAGTGTTAGGTAGATTGTTCCAGAGTTTAGGCGCTAGATAAGAAAATGATCTGCCACCGGGAGTTGATTTTGATATTCTAGGTATTATCAAATTGCCAGAATTTTGAGAACGCAGCGGACGTGAGGGACTATAATGCGATAGAAGCTCAAGTACTGAGGAGCTAAACCATTGAGGGCTTTATAAGTAATTAGCAAGATTTTAAAATCTATACAATATTTTATAGGGAGCCAATGCAGTGCTGACAGAACCGGGCTAATATGGTCATACTTTCTAGTTCTAGTAAGAACTCTAGCTGCTGCATTTTGGACCAGCTGGAGTTTGTTTATTAAGCGTGCAGAACAGCCACCCAATAAAGCATTACAATAATCTACCCTTGAGGTCATGAACGCATGAATTAATGTTTCAGCATTTGACATTGATAGCATAGGTCGTAATTTCGATATATTTTTAAGATGGAAAAATGCGGTTTTGCAAATGCTAGAAATGTGGCTTTCAAAGGAGAGATTGCTATCGAATAGGATGCCTAGTGTTATGAAGCAGACGGGACAACAAGGTAAGTATAATACAGGTGATGTTTATTTTATTCAGAGCAGCAGTGCCGGAGGTGAATGGAGTTCTCGTGATGGTGAGTATGACTTGTATAGATGAATTCGGAGCCGGGTGAAGACGTGGAGTGAATAACAGGTCCTTTCTTTTGCAGGTGGCGAGACTGGAGGATTCCAAGAACGAAAGCCGGAGGGATACTGAGAGTTCGTGAATCCGCCACCCTCCGCTGACGCGGAAGTCAGCTTACGGCCACACACCACTGACGACTGGAAACTGAGAAGACACAGAAGACTGGAACTGGGAGGACTGGAACGAGACAGAGATCAGGTAAGTACAATAAGGTAAGTATTTCAGATAGTGAGACTCGTAGAGAGACACTAGCAGTCCGCTTTCGCTAGAACGAGCCCGGACAATGAGTGGTGTGTGGAGAGTGGCTTTTGTAGTGATGAGGAGATTGAGTGCAGGTGGACGTGAATCAGTATTCAGGTGAAGGTGATCTGGGTGTGATTGTGGGTGCAGAACCTGACCAATCCGTGACACTACCCCCCTCCCCAGGGCCCGCTCCTGAGGGCCGAAGTCTCCAGCGCCGTGGTGGTCTACCTCGTCCTCGGGGTGCAGGGAACTCAGGATGACTAGCGTGGAACTCCTCAGTGAGCGTGGGATCTAGGATGTCGTCTTTTGGGACCCATGACCTGTCCTCTGGTCCATAACCCTCCCAGTCTACTAGGTACTCGAGTAGACCACCACGACGACGAGACCGGAGAATCTCCGGGACGGCATAGACGGCTCCATCTTCCAGCATGAGGGGGGGAGGAGGTTCCTCTTCGTGGTCAGGTTCTGTGGAGGGAGTGAGAGGTGGGTGAAATGGTTTTAACAGTGAGACATGGAAGGTGGGGTGAATGCGGTACTCAGGTGGGAGTTGAAGCCTGTAGGTGACGGGGTTGACATGTTCCAGGATGTTGAAGGGACCAACAAACCTGGGACTTAACTTCTTGGAGGGCAGTCGCAGACGGATATCCCGAGTAGATAGCCATACTTGATCGCCTGGGCTGAATTCTGGAGCTGGAGCCCTCCTCCGATCAGCGAAGGCCTTCTGTCTGCGTACTGCCCTCTGTAGATGGTGATGTGCTTCGTCCCAGACCCTCTCGCTCTCCCGGAACCAGTAATCCACTGCGGGGACCTCAGATGGTTCACCATTCCAGGGAAATAACGGTGGTTGGAACCCGAGGACGCACTGGAATGGTGTGAGGCCGGTGGACGGTTGCCGCAGTGAATTTTGGGCATATTCTGCCCAGCCCAGGAACTGGTTCCAGGAGTTCTGGTGGTTGTGGCAGAAGGTCCGGAGGAACCGAACCACTTCCTGGATTTTCCTCTCCGTCTGGCCATTGGACTGCGGATGATAGCCAGAGGAGAGGCTGACGGTCACACCTAGGAGACGGAAGAAGGATCTCCATAGCCGGGAAATAAACTGTGGACCGCGGTCCGATACAATATCGTCAGGTATGCCATACTGACGGAAGACGTGATTGAACAGGAGTTCGGCCGTTTCAAAGGCAGTGGGTAACCCTTTCAGGGGCAGTAACTTGCAGAATTTGGAGAATCGATCCACTATAACAAAGATGCAGGTGTTTTCATCCGATGCTGGCAAGTCCGTCATAAAATCCACTCCCAGGTGTGACCAGGGGCGGTTCGGGATCGGCAAGGGATGGAGCTTGCCTGCGGGTAAATGTCTGGGACTTTTGGACATGGCACACTCCTTACAACCCTGGATGAACCGCTGCACATCCCTTGCCATCCCAGGCCACCAGAAGCGTTCGGATAGCAACGAGAGGGTGTTGCTGGTCCCGGGATGTCCAGTGCCCAGGGAAGTGTGGATGGAGCGAATGAGATCTACCCGTTGTGTCCTAGGGATGTAACGTCGATCAGGAGGGCAGCCCGGCGGAGGGCGAGGCTCAGGAGTGGCGACACTAGGAGGAGCTGACCATTCGATGGGGTTGATGAATATGTCTTGTGGAAGGATATTGCTGGGAGACTCAGAGGAAACAGTGGAGTCGTGGATTCTGGACAGTGCATCTGCTCTTATATTTTTAGGACCGGGACGATAAGAGATGGTGAAATGGAACCGGGAAAAGAACAGTGCCCACCTGGCCTGACGTGGGCACAGGGATTGGAAGGCTGCGGCGGCTTCGGGGTTCCAGGTAAGTTTAGTCGGTTTTCCTTTGAGCAGGTTGGTTAATGGAGTTGTGATGATACTGTAACCTTGAATGAAGCGGCGGTAGAAATTAGCAAAGCCGAGAAACCTCTGGAGCTCCTTGACAGAAGAGGGTTTCGGCCAGGACGTGACAGATGACACCTTCCTCTCGTCCATACGAATGCCCTCACGGTCGATGACGTAGCCCAGGAATTGAACGGATGGAAGGTGGAATGAGCATTTTTCTGCTTTCAGGAAGAGTTGGTGTTCCCTGAGTTTCTGGAGGACCTCCGCAACGTGGTGGCTATGTTCAGTCTCACTCCGGGAGTAGATGAGGATATCATCAATATAGACAATTACTGACCGATGGAGAAACTCCCGGAGGACTTCATGTATGAAGTTTTGAAATACGGAAGGGGCGTTGACCAGGCCATAGGGCATGACGCAGTACTCATAGTGGCCTGTAGGGGTCACGAAGGCCGTCTTCCACTCATCCCCCTTCCGTATTCTCACCAGATTGTAAGCGCTGCGGAGGTCCAGTTTAGTGAAGATGGTAGCTGACCGGAGTTGTTCGAGGGCCGCAGGGACGAGAGGAAGGGGATACTTGAACTTGACAGTACCTTGATTCAGAATGCGGTAGTCTATGCACGGCCGCAGCCCTCCATCCTTTTTCCCTACAAAAAAGAAGCTGGATGCAGCGGGAGAAGTGGAGGGACGAATGTATCCTTGCTGGAGAGCCTCGTGGATATACTCCTCCATGGCCTTTGTCTCCGGAAGTGACAACGGGTAGATCCTTCCCCTGGGCAAAGGAGCATCTGGAATCAGGTCTATGGCGCAGTCCCATGGCCGATGGGGAGGTAGCTGGGAAGCTCTCTTGGGGCAGAAGACGTCCTGGAAGGAGGAGTAGATATTCGGAATCTTGGTGGATCGTTGCTCCAGGGGGCGCTCGATGGACGTGGCGCAGACAGGAATGGGTCTTGGTATAGGACGTGGAATTTCTGGAAAGCACTCTGGAAAACAGTCGTGGCCCCACCGGATTACCTCTCCGTTGCCCCAAGAGATGATGGGATTGTGCTTCACCAGCCACGGGCGCCCCAAGATGATGTCCATGGTGGCCCCCTCCAGAACCAGAAGTTGAATCTCCTCTTGGTGAAGAGCTCCAATCTGTAGGTGGATGAGTTGGCATTTACGATGGATACGGGGTCGTGCAGTGATGGAACGTGTTATGGGCTGAATCTGGTAGACGCTCGACGAAGCTTCGGTTCGGAGCTGCAGCTGGCGACAGAGGTTCCCCGAGATGAAGTTTCCCGCTGACCCGGAGTCGATGAGAGCGTGGGCTACGACAGAAGACGTGGAAGTGGTTAACTGAACACATGTAGACAGAGGATACATCTTTTCAACTTCGGACTGGATAACACTCACCGCGGTAGGAACAGGACGAAGGGGGCATTTCATCCGTACATGCCCACTGGCACCACAATAGAGACACAAACCCCGGGTCAGCCTTCTCTGTCGCTCAGCGGCTGACAGTCTACCAGATTCAAGTATCATAGGTTCTGGTTCTGGAGGGCTGGCGGTCTCCACTGGGCGGAGGAGTGCACTAGAAGAGACATCGGAGAGAGTCTGATATGATTGCATACGGTCAGAACATCTGATGGATTGCTGTATGAAACGCTCTAGACCCATAGCGTCATCTGACGCAGCTAGTTGGAGGCGAAGACGGGGTTCGAGCCCGAGACGATAGGTGGTCAGCAACGACCGCTCGTTCCATCCACTGGCAGCAGCTAGGGTTCGAAAACGTAAGGCATACTCATGAGTTGACATCGATCCTTGTGACAAGTGATAAAGCTGCTCACCCGCTGATACTTCCCCGTCTGTACGGCTAAACACTTCCTTGAAGTGAGCGATGAATGCCTGGATGGAACGAGTGGTCGGCCCGCTTTGCTGCCACATTGATTCGGCCCACTTCAAAGCTGGTCCTGTGAGAAGAGAGGTGATAAACGCTATTTTAGACTGGTCTGTAGGATAGAGCGCTGGTTGCATAGAAAAGACTAGAGAACATTGCAGTAGAAATCCATTGCACTCCTCCGCCCCACCAGCGTAGGGCGCTGGTCGGGCCATGGGACTGGATGGTAGTGGATCCGAAGAAGTGCATGGAGGTGTGGGTGCCGGCGGTGCGGAAGGGGTGACAGATGGAGATGACAGTAAAACCTTCCGTAGAGAATCCACTAGTTCCTGGAACGGATCCTGCGCACTCATGCTGCTTACGGTTTTGGTCCGGGCTTCCTGTTATGAAGCAGACGGGACAACAAGGTAAGTATAATACAGGTGATGTTTATTTTATTCAGAGCAGCAGTGCCGGAGGTGAATGGAGTTCTCGTGATGGTGAGTATGACTTGTATAGATGAATTCGGAGCCGGGTGAAGACGTGGAGTGAATAACAGGTCCTTTCTTTTGCAGGTGGCGAGACTGGAGGATTCCAAGAACGAAAGCCGGAGGGATACTGAGAGTTCGTGAATCCGCCACCCTCCGCTGACGCGGAAGTCAGCTTACGGCCACACACCACTGACGACTGGAAACTGAGAAGACACAGAAGACTGGAACTGGGAGGACTGGAACGAGACAGAGATCAGGTAAGTACAATAAGGTAAGTATTTCAGATAGTGAGACTCGTAGAGAGACACTAGCAGTCCGCTTTCGCTAGAACGAGCCCGGACATTGAGTGGTGTGTGGAGAGTGGCTTTTGTAGTGATGAGGAGATTGAGTGCAGGTGGACGTGAATCAGTATTCAGGTGAAGGTGATCTGGGTGTGATTGTGGGTGCAGAACCTGACCAATCCATGACACCTAGGTTCCTAACTGATGACGACGAATTTACAGAGCAGCCATCTAGTATTAGACTGTGTTTTAGGTCATTACTTGTGGAGGTTTTAGGTCCAATAATTAACATCTCTGTTTTTTCAGGATTTAACAGTAAGAAGTTATTCGCCATCCAGTTTTTAATATCAGCTATTCATTCTGTTAGTTTTTCGAATTGATATGTTTTGCCGGGCTGCGAAGAAATATAGAGCTGAGTATCATCAGCATAACAATGAAAGCTAACACCATGTTTCCTGATGATATCTCCCAAGGGTAACATGTAAAGCGTAAAAAGTAATGGCCCTAGTACTGAGCCTTGAGGTACTCCATACTGCACTTGCGATGTAAATGATACCTCTTCATTTATTGCCACAAACTGATGACGGTCTGATAAGTACGATTCGAACCAAGCCAGTGCACTACCATTAATGCCTACATAATTTTCAAGTCTATTTAAAAGAATGTTGTGGTCAATAGTATCAAATGCAGCACTAAGTTCCAGTAGCACTAATAGAGAGATGCAACCACGATCGGTTGACAAGAGCAGTCATTTGTAACTCTAATAAGAGCAGTCTCAGTACTATGATATGGTCTAAAACCTGACTGGAAATCCTCACAGATACCATTTTTCTCTAAGAAGGAGCATAATTGTGAGGATACTACCTTTTCTAGTATCTTTGACAGAAAAGGGAGATTCGAAATTGGTCTGTAGTTAATTAATTCAGTGGGGTCAAGTTGTGTTTTTTTAATGAGTGGCTTAATAACAGCCAGTTTGAAGGTTTTGGGGACATATCCTAATGATAGTGACGAATTAATAATATTCAGAAGAGGATCTATGACTTCTGGAAGTACCTCCTTTAGTAGCTTAGATGGAATAGGGTCTAACATGCATGTTGTAGGTTTAGATGATTTAACAATTTTATACAATTCTTCCTCTCCTATAATAGAGAATGAGTGGAATTGTTCCTCAGGAGATCTACAACACATTATCTGATGCGATACTGTAGCGGGCGGCTGTATGGTTACAATTTTATCTCTAATAGTGTCTATCTTGGAGGTAAAGTACTTCATAAAGTCATTACTGCTGTGCTGTTGGGAAATGTCTGCACCTGTTTCTGCTATATTTTTCGTTAATTTAACCACAGTATTGAACAAATACCTAGGGTTATGTTTGTTTTCTTCTAAGAGAGACAAAAAGTAATCCGATCTGGCAGTTTTTAATGCTTTTCTATAAGATAAGTTACATTCACGCCAAGCAGTACGAAAAACTTCTAGTTTTGTTTTCCTCCAGCTGCGTTCCATTTTTCGTGCTTTTCTCTTTAGGGCGCGAGTGTGATCGTTATACCACGGTGTTACACTGTTTTTCTTAATCTTTTTTAAGCGCACTGGAGCAACTGTATCTAAAGTGCTAGAAAAGAGAGATTCCATAGTTTCTATTACATCATCAAGTTTTTCTGAGCTATTGGATATGCTGAGGAATTCAGATAATTCAGGAAGATTACTTACAAAGCAGTCTTTTGTAGTAGAAGTGATGGTTCTACCGTACTTGTAACAAGGAGTTGAATTTACAGTTTTAGCTATCTGGAGTATACAAGAGACTAGATAATGATCTGAGATATCATCGCTTTGCTGCAGAATTTCAACACCATTAACATCAATTCCATGTGACAGTATTAAATCTAGAGTATGATTTCGGCAATGAGTGAATATATCTAGTATTGTATTAGTGTACTGTGATAAAAGAGTATCACAATGCTGAAAAAGCACGTTTGTATTTGAAATCAAAATAACGGATAAATGGTGTGTTTGTGGTAAACAGCCGCGCGGATCAGGAACGGACTGCAAACGTGTCCTGTGTGAAAGCAAAACGAGTCCGTGCTGCTTCTGCATCGCATACGTAACGCACACGGACTGCATACGCACTGCAGATGGAGTATGTGTGAAACAGGCGTTAGTGTTCCTCAAGAAGAATATGCCTTGATGAGACCACTGTCCAGGTTAACGTAAAGCACTTTACAGTAACTTACTACTGACGTTTCAGTATCATGGTTTACACATGTTAGTTAATGTTCATGTTGTTTTTTAATGTTCAGGCACTTTTATCTGTCTAGCTGTACAGTGTTTACATTTAAGACCAGGAGGCAGTGAGTTATTATGCAAATGCATATTTCTTTGCACAGTGTTGGAAATGTTGGCATTAATAAATGCATAAGATTTCCTTATTATGGGTATTTTTTTTCTTTTTCAGTCACATATATCGTGATATATCGTTGATGAAATTTCTTCCAATATATTGAATATCGTAGATATCGTGAATCGTGATATCATTATCGTGGGCCACATATTGGCACAGAATTGAATCGTGAGTTACCTGTATCGTCCCACCCCTAGTACAAACGTCATGGCGGATTTATCATTAGCACTTGTTTCTCTGGATAATGCTATATGAAGCACCCTTACTTCAAACAAGTTATATTTGAAGCCCTTTCTCTGAGAGACATTGACAATATTGCTATAAATAGTAGAAACACCTCCCCCTTTACCTTTTAGACGCGGTTCATGTTTATAACAGTAATCTTGGGGGGTGGACTCCTTTAAAATAATGTAATCGTCTGGTTTTAGCCAGGTTTCTGTCAAACAGAGCACATCTAGCTTATGATCAGTGATCATATCATTTACAAAAAGTGCTTTCGTAGAAAGGGACCTGATATTCAATAAGCCAAGCTTTATCAATTGTTTCTCTGTATTATATATATTTTTTATTTGTTGAACATCAATTAAATTGTTAGTCTTGATTTGATTCAGGCGTTTTTTGTATTTTCTTGCTCGGGGAACAGACACAGTCTCTATAGTGTGATATCTATTAACTGATTTCTGTGACGTGAGGCGGCTAGCAGACGGTCGGTTTAGCCAGTCTGTCTGCTTCCTGACCTGGGCCCCAGTTAGTCAAGTGCAAACGCTAAGACTATGTGCCATATTTCTAGATAGGAGAGATGCACATCCGGAGGGATGAAGACCATCTCTTTTCAACAGGTCGGGTCTGCCACTACTGTTGAAAGACTTTCCGCTACTCCCCTAACATACTCATTCACCGTTGAAAATCGCTCTTGTCCATCTACGTTCATCATAATATCAATAGGCAAAACCATCTCTTGACCAAATAAAACTTTATATGGGGTAAAGCCAATACTGGAATGAATGCTACTTCTATAGGCCATCATCTCATAAGGCAAAAGGACATCCCAATTCTGCTGATTGTCATCAACATAAAAAGACAACATAGACAGCAACGTACGATTAAACCTCTCAATCATCCCATCTGACTGAGCATGATAGGGAGATGTCCTTGTCTTATTAATGCCTAGCAACCGACACAATTCCCCAAACAATTTTGATTCAAAATTTCGACCTTGGTCGGAATGCAGGCTTCTAGGGGTTCCATAACAACACACCCACTCTTCTACAAGTACTCTGGCTATGGTCTTTGCCTCCTGATTTGGAAGGGGGTACGCTTCTGTCCATTTTGAAAAGTAATCCCCCACCACCAGCACATATTTATTTTTAAGGAGGGTCTCAGGAAGGGGTCCTAATATATCAAGCGCAACCCGTTCATACGGACGAAATGTTACAGAAGGAATAAGGGGAGCCTGGGGGGCCGGACCGATTACCTTATGAACCGCACATTCAGGACATTCCTGACACCATCGCTTCACATCCTTATACCACCCCGGCCAATAAAAACAATAAAAACCTTTTCTTGTAGCTTTTGGACTCCCAAATGAGCTCCAGAAGTTGTATTATGCAGCAATCTCAAATTTTCTGGCACCATAGAATGGGGAATGATAACTTTTTTTTGCACTCAGACCAATTTTTGGAGGCAACAGCCTCACCAATCTCTGCCCCTGAACCTCTATCTTTTCCCAGACCAAGGCATACTTCTTAAGAGATGGGTAGGTGTTCATAACTTCCTGTCTATTACCTTTCTGATTCTTTAATTTTAACATCAAACTCAACTCTGGATCACTATGCTGAGCTTTAGTCAAATCATTCTTTTCTCCTTCCACCCCACCTATCTCTTGATTTACTAACTCTTCCTGTTCTACAACACCACCCGCAGATGCAGGTTCTACTTCTACATAGCTAACAGAGCTAATCACAGCCTCCCCAGAATAGGCGGGTAACCTTGATAGCGCATCTGCATTAATGTGATCCTTGCCTGGTCTATGAACAATTTTATATTGAAAAACAGCTAACTGTTCCAACCAGCGGGCCAACTGACCTTCCAAACCCTGGAAATTATGCAACCAACGAAGAGAATTATGGTCCGTTCGTAGCAAAAACTCTTTTCCTAAAAGGAAATGTTTAAAATACTTGTTAAAAGTAACCACACTAAGCAGTTCTTTCTTGGTGGTGGCATATTTACGTTCTTGTTTGCTTAGAGTTCTACTTGCATACGCCACCACTCGCTCCAAGCCGTCCACTTCCTGTGACAAAACAGCCCCAATCCCTACGTCACTAGCATCTGTATCCAGGATAAACAAGCATTGGGGATCTGGATAAGATAAAATTGGAGCGGTAATGAGGCATGATTTCAACTTCTCAAAAGCAACCTGACAGCAGTCATCCCACTAAAAACGCCTCCCCTTCTCAGTCAGTCGGTGCAATGGTCTAGCCAACTCAGCAAAGCCCTTTACAAATCGCCTATAATATGAGGCTAATCCTAAAAAGCTTCGTACCTCCGTCTGATTTTTAGGGACTGGCCATGATTTAACAGCTTCTACTTTGCTGGGGTCGGCCATAACCCCCTCGGCCGAAATAACATGACCCAGGTATTGAACTTTAGTGGCAAACAAATTACACTTCGATGGTTTCACTTTGAGATTGGCAGCCTGCAATTTGGACAACACTTGCCCTAACCGCTGAAGATGTTCCTCAAAATTTTTCCCGAAAACTATAATATCGTCCAAATACACTAAACACACAGACCACTGCAAATCTGCCAAGATCAGGTCCATAAGCCGTTGAAATGTACTTGGACTGTTGGACAACCCAAAAGGAAGAACATTAAATTCAAAGAGCCCCTGTCTTGTTATAAAGGCTGTTTTAGGACGATCTTTAGGGTCTACTTCGACCTGCCAGTAGCCACTAGCTAAGTCTAAAGTAGAAAACCACTGTGCATGAGTTAGACTATCTAATGCGTCATCGATACGTGGAAGAGGATAGGCATCCTTTCTAGTGACATCGTTTAACTTACGATAGTCGACGCAGAACCTCAGTGACCCATCTTTCTTTCTCACCGGAACAACCGGAGCGGCCCAAGGACTACAGGATGGTCGTATGATACCCCTTTTCTCCATCTGCTTCACATGATCTGCCACCTCCTGCTGCAAATGGAGTGGTACCCGACGAGGAGCCAATTTAATGGGCTTTGCATCCCCGGTGTCAATTTGATGGAGGGTCCTATGGGTCCGTCCCAAGTCCGTGTCACTTTTACTAAAAACAGAAAGATAGTTACTTAATAACTCTTGCACCGCTTGTAACTGTGTCGGTTCCAGGCCTCTATTATTCAGCCCCAGATTTTTCAACAGCACTTCGGCTGTCCATGGCTGCTCCACCAGATCTTTATCTAAAAAGCGTTAACTGCACTATCCCCTATCTGAACATCAGTACACAAAGTGCCAATAGTCATCCCTTTTCTTAACGTAAGTTCCTCACTTGTCACATTGATAACCCTTAGGGGCAACACTCCCTTTTCCACCCTACATAATACACGAGCCACTAGAACATCGGTAACCAGTTTATCAGAAGGTTCCAACATTCCTTCCATACACTCTAACCCCACTCCTTCCACACTACCAGGAATGATAACCTCAGTTCTAGGAGGCACAATCACATCCTGCCTTACTGATACAGTCCTTGTCCTGTTGTTCACATTACCCAAATGTAGAGGTAGGCTCTTCCCCATTAAGATACAACGTGGTGCACTCAAATCAATTACTGCACCAAACTTCCTCAAGAAGTCGGTGCCTAGAATTATCTCCTGTAAAGGCATGTCAGCTACTAGAAAGTCTGTGGCCAGAGCCAACGCCTCTATCTGGCACACAGTTGACCATTTCCCTATAATATTAATTTGTCCCCCATCCGCTACAGACACCTTCCCTAAATAGGGCACTAATTCAGAGCCCCCATTTGTTGCTTTCTGCCAAAATTCTTTAGACACTACTGATACCTGAGCACCCGTATCTAACAACAAATCACAGACTGC
Source organism: Garra rufa (assembly GCF_049309525.1). Taxonomy (NCBI): domain Eukaryota; kingdom Metazoa; phylum Chordata; class Actinopteri; order Cypriniformes; family Cyprinidae; genus Garra; species Garra rufa. The sequence continues at coordinate 35,005,569 of NC_133370.1, forward strand.
ACCTCCCACTCTAGCTGATAAAAACACCCCAACACCCTGTTCACTACAAGAAACACTAATTTGCAGGCCAGTTGTATAATCAGGGAGGGGGGCAAGCATTTGGCCTTCTTTACTCGCCCCCTCTATTTTCCCTGCACATAAGGACATTCTTTTCTCAAATGACGATCACAACCACACTCCCAGCATACATCGCCACGACCCTTCTGGCCCCGACTAAACCCCTGTGATTCAGAATGGGAAGGAGCCCTAAAAGAAGAGACATTATTAGCTTGAGCCCTGGTAAGACTCTGAACGGTCACCTGTAAAGTGCTAACTTCCTGGCGCAAGCTCTCTACCGTTTCGAGCAATATAGTCATCTGGGTATCATTAGGACTATTATTAGACACTCCCCGCACCTTTAATTCAGGTGGAGCCTGACTACGCTCCAGCTCTCGAATAAGCTCCAATTCAGAAGCCAAGTTTATAGCTGCCTCTAATGTAGTTGGTCTAGCACTACGGAGCTGTATTCGCAGCTCACCAGTCCCCACATGTGCAATAAAATGCTCATGTGCCAATAAATCTTGCGTATCACAGTTAGCAACTGGGTAAGATTTGGCTACTAAACGCCTTAAAGCATTACCAAACTCATGTGCACTTTCCCCTGGTAATCGTCGCCTAGCTGACAGACTTGCACGGTTCCAATCCTCACTTTCGCAAGGATCAAAACACTTGCACAAAGCTTCTTTTAGTTTGTCATAACTACTGCGCTCTTCTACTGTCAGGCCACAGAATATGTCTCTTGCTCTACCAGACAACAAAAGTGACATAAACTTAAATTTTAATTCCTCATTCCAATTATTCACATCTGCAGCCATTTCAAATTGTTGGGACCAATCAGACCAATCACGGCCACTACCTGTAAATGTCTCTGGCATGAACACAGGACGATTCACTACGCTATTAGCAGTCGTAGTCATACTCCTAGCTGTCTGAGCCGAAAGCTCTTGACTAGAATGTGCATTTTCAGAGTGCTCCATTTTAATATTTTACCTTCAGTTTGTCCCACCACTGCCAGCAGTGTAATAAATTCGGCCACCACTAGGGGCCACTGGTGATCTTCGCTATATCGAATTAACACCTATGCTGCCACCACCTTTAGTTAAACCCGGTCTGGTCCGGGAGGAGCACTCAAAACACACTCAAGAGCAGAATTACAAAGAATATACTTTATTAATAACAATAGCAGCCATATGGCATTGTATCATATAAAATTCTTGATTACATACACTGGTCATATAAACTCATTAAACCATGAACACACACTTAAAAGAGAACCCGAGTACTCGTTCCAAATTCACAGCAAACAATAATGGTGAGATATTTCATACACTGCACACGTAGTTAGAAACTCCAAGCATAAATCACATGCCCTATGTGTACTAACCAGCACAGGCAATCAATATACTATATTCAAGAGGACAATAATCACATATAGCAGAGTACAACAATAACACACATAAATTGTGTAAAGTGAATAAAACAATTTCGGACTTCCACGTTCAATGACACCCTGCCGTCACTGTGAGGATTCAGCCTTCCCCTCCTCTGGAGTAATCATAGGAAGGTCTTTATCACGAAGCCTGCCAGTGTCCACCTGCACTCACGTTTCCCTCTCTATCTAATTTTCCCCTCCCGGTAACTACCTCCGGGCCAATAAGTGGGACCCCATTTTTCTTCAGCACCGGTGGTGCTAGCCAGCCACGAACGACACAGATCCCTCTTATTCTGTGGACACAGCAGGCTAAAACACAGCGTTCAGTCTCTTTCACATTCATTATCAAACAAAAGAGCGTCCTCACCTTTCCCCTCCCCCATTTTAAAAGCATCCACAAATTGTTCATTATCCACAGGTGTGTTCGGAGACATCATTCCTTCCTTGTTTATCTATAGCAGTGACGTCACGCACCATCCATCAGATTATAATCATTACACTTGTAATTCTTAACGTAGGAACCCAGAGATGTTACGCCTATAGCCGATATAAGGCCGGGGAATGTGTGAAATCCTCCCGCGACTGTGCTGCCGAATCCCCGCACAAGTCTCTCTCGTGCTCCAAGGACGGAGGATTAGTTAATCTGCGGTTACCGCGAATGTTTATGACACCTTAATATACTAATACAGTTACGAAATATGAAAAAATAAAACAGAAATAAGATACTTACCACAGCTGTGAATCGTTCTTCTTGCTGCTCCCGAATGTCGACTGTTGAAGATAATCCCACCTCTTTAGATTTGAAATTTACCAGAATGCATTGCGGTTTACAGCAATATGCTGTATTAGCTGTATTATAAGAAATACAACCCGCTGCTGTAAAATATTGCTGTAATTTTTACAGCAATTCGTTACAGTGCACTATCGAAAAATATTTATTTTCTTTTTTTTCATTTCTTCTATTTTTTCTTTAACACATATATGGCTTGAACTGACACAAAGCAATAAATAATTAAACAAATAAATAAAAAACATAAAAATAATCAGGAGGTTACCCTTGCAGCAAAATCATATTAATTTCATTAGTACAGCTGTCTTTATTAAGCGATGAGCAAAGTGTCAGGATCATGTCTGTGTTTTGTCCTGTTCTGTCATGTTTTCCTAGTGTTTCCCCCCCCATGTTTCTAGTTAATTTGGTTTAGTCCTTGTTCTCCCCCTTTTGGTTTAGTCCTTTTGGTTTAGTCTTGCCCATATTTGTATATTCCCCTCGTCATCTCGTTATCTTGTTTGTGACCACGCCCATGTTTCTGTGTATAAAGTCTGTGTCTGCTCACTCCCCAGTGTAGGAATTTTGGTTAGCTCAAAGAATTTCAAATTAATCAATATGTGTGTACAAGTGTGAGACTATGTTTCTCTCATCACCTGTGCACTGCAATATCTCCACCAGGTCATTTTTGACCAATGAATAGGATGAAATGAGTTATTTAAAACATACATTTCAGTCAGGGAAAGTAGTTTAACTCATAGGAAACTGTGTATAATAATCGTCATTAAATATACGCATTTTCCAGTTTCTGATCAGTAACAGTAATAATGATATCGACTGGTTTCTTTGTCCAGCAAATTGTTCAGTGATACCCATTACTATTACGTTGGCTCGTCGTCACGGCAACGTGTTTTACTAATCAGAACGGAGTTAAAACAATTTGAACAAAATAGGGCTTAAGGTAGCAATATGAGATCGACACAGTTTAAGTGACTATTGTCATGTAAGCAATTAGCACAGAGAATCATTATATGTGAATATATGGTTGTTTATTAAACTATTCTACTTACAAACGATCGCACATAGACAAACGTACATAAAACACAAATAGACAGAGAACGCGTGAGAGAGAGGGTAAGAGAGAGAGAGAGAGCGAAAGTAAGAGAGAGACAGAAAGTGAGTTTGCAAGGGACAGGAATGAAACGGTTCTGAACAACCTGAAATCGTTTTCATAAAATGCCTTAAACGCAGCTATCTACGTTAGAAAGGACAGATACTTGCAAGCTCTTGTTGTTGTGCATTGGTTCTGTATGTGTTCAGTTCAGAAAGTCCTTTTCAATTCCTTGAGGGTTCCTTGGTCTGCCTGCCTGCCATGGTCCGCATGGCTTTAAATGCAGGCCTCATTTCCAGTGCTAGGTGAGCCCCCCCCCCCATGGATCTGGGGGGAGGTGCGGGTGACGTGTTCAGAAGGCAGGAGAGAAGAGGTTAAGAGAGTGGGCGGAACTGTGGGAGAGCCCTTTAAAGACTTGAAGCATCACGCCCCTCAGCCTGGGTTTGACCAATGTGAGAGGCGGAAATTCCAAGTGGGAGGTTTGGATAGAAAGTGGGCACTTTTTATGACCCTTTTCCTGAGAGCATGTGGGGTTTTATGTATATCTACTAGGGATTCATGCAACTCTAATATGTTGCATGTGTATTGACATATAATATGCATCATCCTTTAGACCATCAAAATAGGAATTCAGAGATACCAAACATGACCATGTGGTTACACCGCACAACACATCCATCCATATCTATAGTAACACATGCATAAAACATTACGCCAAAAGACAAGATACCCAAACCACAATGAAATACACACTGACTTGGGGATTGTTGTGTTCATTCATAGGAAGGTTTGTTAAAGAATTAATGAACGAAGTCAGTTACTATTGCAGTCTGTTTAAGAGAGAGTTGGTTGGGGAAGTTGCGATTCACATTCTTTTGCGTCGTAAAGTTTATCTGGTCTGGCAGAGGTGTCCTGGTCACTATAGCAACCGGGGCCTTGTGGGCCATGTGAGACTTGCCGGAGCCTACAGTTGGGGATTAAGAAAAGGGGGTGTGTGATTTTTTTTCCTACTTCTAATGAACAATTGTGTGTTTGATTGGTCCAGACCCTACATATCCCCTCTTTCGAACGTTGTTGTCCGTCCAACAGACAACAGCGGGCGACGTCAAAGGTGCGGAACAGTCAGACATGCACCCTGCACTCACGGCTGGAAGAGAGAGGTGGCTCTCTGGAGGTTGGTGCTTCAAGGAGTGGCTGTGGTGCCGTGGTCGATGTTATCAGGTGTGAAAATGTAGACGTGGCAAGGTATGGGTCCTCGAACTTGGCGGCAGGTGTCGAGGCACTGTCACTTGTCATCCTGACCCAAGTTGGTCTGTGTCAGGTGGTTGTTATCTCGAATCTGTGGTCCCTGCAGTCTGGAATCGCTGGTTGGACTCTTACTTGTGAGAAGACAGGTAGTTCCAGGGTTCGCAGGGGATTGTCATAAAGATTTTGTAGTGTAAAGAAAGTTTCAGACGGACCCGGTTAGGGTGGCAGGAGGGCAGCAGGTGTCTGTTATCCCGCTGTTTTGCTCAAACGTCATCAGGCGTCTGATGTTGGTGGTGTCGACACTGGCTTGAGCTTGTCTGAGTTGCTGGTGGTCTGATTGAATGGGTCCTGGCTGTTGAGCCAGGAAGCGTTGCACCTCTGGGCTAGAGGTGACCCAGAGCAGACGGAGTCTATCTTAGTGATTCCCACTGGTCCAAGACCGCAGGTGAAAGTCAAATGTCTCTCAGGTAGGCATGGACATCATTGTCTCCTACACGTTCTGGTGTGAATGCAGGGATGTCTCTGGCCATTCGATTGAGATAGTGTCACTTCATGTGCTGTTTCAGGACTCACCTGAATGAGTCCTTTTCCTTCTGACACTGCAGACGTTTTCAGGAAGTCGACTTGTGTCGAGCAGAGGGTTTTTGCCCCTTCCCCTCTTGTATCTGTGTACCGGGATAAGGGGGTCTGCACTGCCGGCTGTGTGATGTGCAGCAGGGTGTATGTTATTTGTCTAGTCCATCTGCAGTCCGTAGGACTTTTCCAAGTCCTTCTGGACCGTGTTGAGCTCCTCTTTAAGGTTGCAGAATTGCTGAGTTAAGGTTTGGACTTCAGCTCTGGCTGCATGCAGAAGGCCTTCTACGGCCTTGGCTCTTGTGTCTCTCTTATTAAGTTCTGTGTGCACTGTTTTAACAGTGACTTTGTGTGGAACAATTCTCTGTTTAAGTCTTGTCTGGTGGCCTTTTCAAGCTGCTCCCTGTGTCTGGCAGCTGTTAAAGCCTTCGTAAAGACTGGTGATTTCCTTCCATTGCTCTGTCAGGTTCCTTGCGTCTGTCGGTTCCTTCTCTTTTCCAGCGGGTGTCGGTTCCCTTCGGAACTCTGTGACTTGCAGGTTCAGCTCATTTACCTCCTGTCTGAGGCCCTTGAGGGTGTGGGCCAGGGAGAAGATGATGCTGCTCAGCTCCTGGTTGTCCAGGCTGAATGTGAGTTGTCCATTTGTCGCAGTCCTGCTGTTCCTTTCTCTGCCATTGCAGACCGTTGGCTGCTTTAGGCTGAAGGTTGCCGTTCCCTGTACTCTGCTGAGTCTCCAGTTGGTCCAGGTGAGTGGCAGGGCTGGATGTCCGAGACACGCTGGTTCACAGTTCCTATTGTGAATCTCGCTGGCTGCGGCATGCTTTTGGCTTCCTGCGCTCTTTGGATGCAGGTGTCGCACTCGGGCATGTTTCACTGAAGTACTGTTGAGCAATGTTGGTGGTGACAAGGATGGTCTCTTAGTTGACAAGGGTGTCGTTTCTGGTGCCCTCTGGTGGTAAACGTTCACAGATGTTTCTCGTCGACTGGCTGCTTTGCATCGTAGAGAGGCTGTGTCGTTTGAAATCCGCTGGTTTCTAGCGGGCATTAAACTTAGCATATTCTGATGTCCTCTGTCACTGCATGCTTGGCAGTGCGTCACTTTTGCGTTGGTAGTGGCTTTGGTACTCTGGTGTATTCTGCATGGTGCATCTTGGGCATACATCAGCAATGACCCCCCTTTGTTCCTGGAAAGCTGGGAGCTGTGGCGGTGTTTGGTTATCAGGAACAAATGTGAGGATGTTGTCATCTAGATGCGGCATGTGTGTGACATCGCTGAGTTGTTTTTGGTTTAGTGCCTCGGTGTGGTTGGACAGTGCAAGGTTAAGTGTCAGCATTGCTTGGGAGCAGTGGAGGCTGCTTTAGCAGAGCTATTTTATAGGTGGAGCCAGTGCGCATGGGTGTGATGCAAGCGGCGCAGCAGCGTGAGGTGTTTGCTTGTGGCTTAGAAGCGATGCTTGGGGTGGGTGGGTGGGGGTTTTTTTTGTTGTTGAAAACCTTAGGGTGCCACAAAATCCCTCAGTTTTTTTACTGGGCCTTTCACTGTTTTTCCACGAATAGCATGTAATGTTCCTATTGTGATGGCAATGCTTGTCTGGAACAGGTGTGGATGCTCGGCTGTTTCAAACTGAGCTTAGTCTACTTTGAGTCTATGCAGGTTAGCATAAGAGGGAGTTCTTGTGAGTTGCTGCGACAGGAGGGTTGATCCAGGTAGCTTTCACTCGTGCTGTGGTGTCGGGTGGCCCGGCTTAAGGTGTTGCAGTGGGATAGGCTTGTCGTTTTCCACTAGGTACCTGCTCTGGGCGTGTCTTGCCTCGCTCTTTGGTCTATAAGCACATGGGTTTGTGTGCGTGGGACCCTTGGTCTGCAGGCATTGACAGTTATAAACATCACACGTTGGTGGCAGGTCTCTGTGATTCCCTCTGTCTTCTGGTGCGATTGGCACATCGCTGGATGGCTTGTGCAGCGCAGCTGTTGACATCTGGGTGCTGGGCTCTGCTGAGAGCCGCTGCAGGTGTAATCCACCCCCCTTCTGGCCGCGCTGTCAGTGTGGACCAGGGTGGAGGTAGTGGATGGCAGATGATATCCCCTTCAGTGTGTGCAACTCAGGGATTTGGTGTAGCGCAGGTGTCCTCTTGGTGTTTGTGACCCTGTCTCGAGCGCTTGTTTACCTGAGTGGGCAGTTCTTTTCACAGTTTTCCAAGCTTGTAGGTGGATTCTGTGTAGCCCTGGATGCAGGTAGGCTTGGTGTGATGTCATGTCGTTCTGTGCATGGGACCATGTACATGACATTAGTTCTGCATCATCGTCATATGTGGAGAGCAGCTTTGGCACCACTTTGGAGTAGTCATTTTCTGTTAGGCTCTTCATGACGGAATTGTTTAAAGTCTTTGAAATACCTGTATGGTATGTACACTGCAAAAGATTACTTTTCAGCAAGGGGGTGTGGCTTCTAGAGTGGGCACTGCTTCACGTATTCCATTGAATGTGTGTGCACCGTTAGGGTTTTGGCCACACTGTGTTTTGAGCCGAACAGTGACCCCTTTTGGTGAATGCAGGTAGTTCGTACGCCAGAGTGTAAACATCTGGGCATAGTCTTATCTAGCAGGGCTTTCTCGCAGTTGAGGGAGTATCGTGGGGCTGTGAGAAACAGGAAGTAGCAGGTTTTGCATTGTCTATTCCAGGTTAAGTTCAAAGCACAGGTGTCCTCAGTGTTGGCCATGGTTGTCAGGCAATAGTGCGATGGAAGCTGTATGCACTTGACATCTGATGAAGTACCTGGTGCCCTTGTAGTTTCAGGAGCATGTGAACAGTGGCTGGGATGTCACACTTGACTTTTGTGACCTGGCAGTGAACTTCCGATGAGTTGACTGGTTGGCTGGCTGGTTAAGTTCCCGTACTTGAGCCCAAATCTTTGTAATGTGTGGTCTCAACACGAGTCAGCAGGTTGGTGCTGATGAAGAAAGGGCGTGTCCATCTGTGATTTGTACGTGGTGCGTACATGCACTTAGTGTTGATGGTCAGGTGCGTGGGAGCTCCAGGCTTGCATCTTTTGGGCCGTGTGGTATGGCTTACTGTAAACAAATGCTGCAATCTGCCCCTCAGGCAGATGTAGCACTTTCCAGCTAGCACAGCTCTATCTTCTTCTACTATTTGCTTAATCTTTCACGCCGTTTCCTATTCTACTCTGGTAACAGTTATGCCACCAAAATGTTTCTGTTCCTAGAAGCCCTTGTTCCCTTTTTTTTTGTTGGCCTGCACTGATCTCAGATCACTCCCACACAGTGATGTCGCTGCGTGTTCAGCTCCCATACACCACTGTATGTTCGTTCACCTTAGTCAGTCAGACGTCCCCCTTGGCATGGGGCAGCTGGTCAATCACTTTGCTAATCTTTATTGCCTTCTGGTGCTTGGCTGTTTTCCGGCGGTCTGTAGAGTCCGCTGAATCGCTGTAAGAAAGAAGGCCGTAGCATTTGGGTGGTGACTCACAGTGTGATGTGGATATCTGAGGGGAAAGAGTTCTGGCGTTGATGCCGTTTTCCCTTGGTGCCTGTCATGTTGTCTCACGTAGGCTCAGATGCTGGTCGTAGCAGTCGTGTTCTTAGCTGCTGTATTCCGTTTTGACAGTTTTGACTGCTGGTACAAATGGCTCGGGTCCTGTTAGCTGGAGGTGGAGCTAAGCAGATCTGTCTCGTGGTCACACTGGGCAATGTTCTTGCTTAAAAGTCAATGTTTTGCAGACAGGCGTGTGTTGTAGCCTACTGCAGTGTTCAGGAAGACAGCGCTTAGTGGTGACAGCTGTCAGATTCCTGGCCAGCTTGCTGGCGTGTGAGGTGTGAACGGTGGGCTGTTAGGCCCGGGAGAGATTTTGTGTTGAGCTCTCCTGTTTGTTCACATTGTTATCTGCAAGCATTTGAGTTCTTTAAGGTGTGCTGGGTTCAGCTCACTTTGTGTTTCTTTGCGGAGTCGTTGCTTGAACTTCGGCGTAGGCTGCTTGCAGGTGGCCTTAAGATGCTTTTGCCGTGGCATGAGTGTTGCTGTCTGCCTGGGGCCATTGTAAAGAGAGCTTCCGCTGTTTTAGGAGTGTTCTGCTGTACTGCTCTCTGCGCTCAGTCTGTGGGGGTGTTGCGGGCGTGTCTTGAAGCTTTTCTCCTCTCTCCTCATGTAGGTCCTTGTCCTCTTCATCCGCTATCTCTGAACATCCAGATGGTCTAGGCGGTTCTGCGCGCTGTCCTGGTTCCGTCGTGGGTGAAGCTTTCTCCGCTGCGGCTTTAGTCAGACGATCTTGTTGAGGGCGTGGTCACTGATGATCCGGGCTGTAGATGAGTTGATTGGTTCTCTGCAGCTGTAGCTCTTGACTGGATCGTGATCCATTCCCCTGTGTGCGTGGTCGTCCGGCTGTTCTCCGCTCAGGTGCTGTAGTCACTAGATCCAGGGCAGGATGGCATCTTTGCCTTGTCTGGACTGGATGGCGGGACTGGATGGTGACATGTTGACACAAATAGAGAGGGAGAGACAAAGCACAACGAGCCAATGCAAGTCCGTACAGAACTAATGAGCTAAAAATTTTTGGCTATGTGTTGCACACTTAACTGATGTCATCAGATGGTGACGCAAACTAAACGCTTATTATCCTAGCTGTAAAGAAGGGGTCAGATAGTTTGTGTGGGTAAACACAGGAAACTATGAGTAAACTTAATGATGAGCGATTAACTTTGGAGCTATTCAGTTCATCGGTGTAGTTAACAAAAGATTTCACTGATGTTCAGACAGGTTCAGTCTCTAATAGGGAGAAAAACAAAAACAAAATCCATCAGAAAGAGAGGTGTAAAGGGTTAAAGCAAAACAGAGAAAGTGAGCTGACTGCCAGCCCTGGGGTCAGTGACGGGGCCCACCGGGTGGGGGCGCTATAGAGTCGTCACACCTGGGAAATGGCAGAGCTGAGAGAGCAAAAGAGAGAAAGTGAGCTGACTGCCAGCCCTGGGGTCAGTGACGGGGCCCACCGGGTGGGGGTGCTATGGAGTCGTCACACCTGGGAAATGGCAGAGCTGAGAAAGACAAACAGACCTCCTGGGATGGGCTGAGTTAGCTTTTTGGGGTACTGAGAGTGCAACTTGATCGATTTGGTCAAAGTTTAAATTTTAATCAAGACTGTTTAATCAAAAATTTAAAATGAGCAAATACAATTATATTTGCTAAAGGGAGAGTTGAATCTAAGGCGGTGAAATAATTAAAATTAAATCACACAAAAAAAGAAAACATACATTATGTTAATTATCATTATGGTTCAAATAACAATAATTAATAATGTAAAATCAAAAGGAAAAGAGAAGGGAGAGACTGACTGGGACTATCCATAAGCGTTTTTGCCCAAAGAAAACAAAAACATGAAATCATGCATAGGTATTGGAAAAGGTTTTAGACAGACTTCTAGCTTTTAATAGAAGGAAATACCTTTTTATGCGGGATTTCAGATTCCACCTTGTGTGGATTTAAACGCGCATCTAAGCGCAGTTACCATGGCGACGAGTTATCGCGGGTGTATATTTCTTATGTCCATTTACTGAACACAGGTACATGTGTGGGTTTGCAAACCTTATCTTAATAGGATGCGTTCACTATTAAAAGGTTGCTTAGTTACTATGCGTGCACGTCGATCTTGAGTCAGGCTGCTGACACAAGACTTGTGTGTGCTTTGCACAAAAACAAATAAATAACACTCGATCAAGATTTGTACAGTAATGACGCGAAGTTGTTTACTATATTAAATCTATTCGACGAGCAAAAGGGGTTAATTTTATCAGGTAGCTAATCTGAGGTTTTAACCCAAAGGAGCAAGATAGCTGATTAGCATTGGAATGCACATCAATGGCTAATCTATCTACACTCAAAATATAAATATAAAGGCCTTGTAAGGTGAAAGAGGAAACTCGCTCAATCAACTTCTTCACGCTAAAAAGAGGATTTCTACGCTCAATTTAGGGTGGCTTTAGGACGCTCCATAAAAGTTTTCTTCATTTTATAGGGTCAATATATAAACTGCAGTTAAGTTACATCTTTAACAGCTGTTGAGTTTCTCTGTGCGAGAGGCTCAAGCATCTGTGAAGGTGTTAAAGGTGGGCGGGTCCACACCTTTCTAACATACACACACACACACACACACACAAACAAACAAGAGAGACGCGAGTCACGAGCCGAGTCTGAATAAACAAGCATGGAGACACATAAATTATTCCTGAGTTGCTTACATCACATAGTTTAAAACTGCCCCGCATTCTAACGCCAATATGTAGAGAATTTTGGTTAGCTCAAAGAATTTCAAATTAATCAATATGTGTGTACAAGTGTGAGACTATGTTTCTCTCATCACCTGTGCACTGCAATATCTCCACCAGGTCATTTTTGACCAATGAATAGGATGAAATGAGTTATTTAAAACATACATTTCAGTCAGGGAAAGTAGTTTAACTCATAGGAAACTGTGTATAATAATCGTCATTAAATATACGCATTTTCCAGTTTCTGATCAGTAACAGTAATAATGATATCGACTGGTTTCTTTGTCCAGCAAATTGTTCAGTGATACCCATTACTATTACGTTGGCTCGTCGTCACGGCAACGTGTTTTACTAATCAGAACGTAAAACAATTAAAACAATTTGAACAAAATAGGGCTTAAGGTAGCAATATGAGATCGACACAGTTTAAGTGACTATTGTCATGTAAGCAATTAGCACAGAGAATCACTATATGTGAATATATGGTTGTTTATTAAACTATTCTACTTACAAACGATCGCACATAGACAAACGTACATAAAACACAAATAGACAGAGAACGTGTGAGAGAGAGGGTAAGAGAGAGAGAGAGAGAGCGAAAGTAAGAGAGAGACAGAAAGTGAGTTTGCAAGGAACAGGAATGAAACGGTTCTGAACAACCTGAAATCGTTTTCATAAAATGCCTTAAAAGCAGCTATCTACGTTAGAAAGGACAGATACTTGCAAGCTCTTGTTGTTGTGCATTGGTTCCGTATGTGTTCAGTTCAGAAAGTCCTTTTCAATTCCTTGAGGGTTCCTTGGTCTGCCTGCCTGCCATGGTCCGCATGGCTTTAAATGCAGGCCTCATTTCCAGTGCTAGGTGAGCCCCCCCCCCCATGGATCTGGGGGGAGGTGCGGGTGACGTGTTCAGAAGGCAGGAGAGAAGAGGTTAAGAGAGTGGGCGGAACTGTGGGAGAGCCCTTTAAAGACTTGAAGCATCACGCCCCTCAGCCTGGGTTTGACCAATGTGAGAGGCGGAAATTCCAAGTGGGAGGTTTGGATAGAAAGTGGGCACTTTTTATGACCCTTTTCCTGAGAGCATGTGGGGTTTTATGTATATCTACTAGGGATTCATGCAACTCTAATATGTTGCATGTGTATTGACATATAATATGCATCATCCTTTAGACCATCAAAATAGGAATTCAGAGATACCAAACATGACCATGTGGTTACACCGCACAACACATCCATCCATATCTATAGTAACACATGCATAAAACATTACGCCAAAAGACAAGATACCCAAACCACAATGAAATACACACTGACTTGGGGATTGTTGTGTTCATTCATAGGAAGGTTTGTTAAAGAATTAATGAACGAAGTCAGTTACTATTGCAGTCTGTTTAAGAGAGAGTTGGTTGGGGAAGTTGCGATTCACATTCTTTTGCGTCGTAAAGTTTATCTGGTCTGGCAGAGGTGTCCTGGTCACTATAGCAACCGGGGCCTTGTGGGCCATGTGAGACTTGCCGGAGCCTACAGTTGGGGATTAAGAAAAGGGGGTGTGTGATTTTTTTTCCTACTTCTAATGAACAATTGTGTGTTTGATTGGTCCAGACCCTACATATCCCCTCTTTCGAACGTTGTTGTCCGTCCAACAGACAACAGCGGGCGACGTCAAAGGTGCGGAACAGTCAGACATGCACCCTGCACTCACGGCTGGAAGAGAGAGGTGGCTCTCTGGAGGTTGGTGCTTCAAGGAGTGGCTGTGGTGCCGTGGTCGATGTTATCAGGTGTGAAAATGTAGACGTGGCAAGGTATGGGTCCTCGAACTTGGCGGCAGGTGTCGAGGCACTGTCACTTGTCATCCTGACCCAAGTTGGTCTGTGTCAGGTGGTTGTTATCTCGAATCTGTGGTCCCTGCAGTCTGGAATCGCTGGTTGGACTCTTACTTGTGAGAAGACAGGTAGTTCCAGGGTTCGCAGGGGATTGTCATAAAGATTTTGTAGTGTAAAGAAAGTTTCAGACGGACCCGGTTAGGGTGGCAGGAGGGCAGCAGGTGTCTGTTATCCCGCTGTTTTGCTCAAACGTCATCAGGCGTCTGATGTTGGTGGTGTCGACACTGGCTTGAGCTTGTCTGAGTTGCTGGTGGTCTGATTGAATGGGTCCTGGCTGTTGAGCCAGGAAGCGTTGCACCTCTGGGCTAGAGGTGACCCAGAGCAGACGGAGTCTATCTTAGTGATTCCCACTGGTCCAAGACCGCAGGTGAAAGTCAAATGTCTCTCAGGTAGGCATGGACATCATTGTCTCCTACACGTTCTGGTGTGAATGCAGGGATGTCTCTGGCCATTCGATTGAGATAGTGTCACTTCATGTGCTGTTTCAGGACTCACCTGAATGAGTCCTTTTCCTTCTGACACTGCAGACGTTTTCAGGAAGTCGACTTGTGTCGAGCAGAGGGTTTTTGCCCCTTCCCCTCTTGTATCTGTGTACCGGGATAAGGGGGTCTGCACTGCCGGCTGTGTGATGTGCAGCAGGGTGTATGTTATTTGTCTAGTCCATCTGCAGTCCGTAGGACTTTTCCAAGTCCTTCTGGACCGTGTTGAGCTCCTCTTTAAGGTTGCAGAATTGCTGAGTTAAGGTTTGGACTTCAGCTCTGGCTGCATGCAGAAGGCCTTCTACGGCCTTGGCTCTTGTGTCTCTCTTATTAAGTTCTGTGTGCACTGTTTTAACAGTGACTTTGTGTGGAACAATTCTCTGTTTAAGTCTTGTCTGGTGGCCTTTTCAAGCTGCTCCCTGTGTCTGGCAGCTGTTAAAGCCTTCGTAAAGACTGGTGATTTCCTTCCATTGCTCTGTCAGGTTCCTTGCGTCTGTCGGTTCCTTCTCTTTTCCAGCGGGTGTCGGTTCCCTTCGGAACTCTGTGACTTGCAGGTTCAGCTCATTTACCTCCTGTCTGAGGCCCTTGAGGGTGTGGGCCAGGGAGAAGATGATGCTGCTCAGCTCCTGGTTGTCCAGGCTGAATGTGAGTTGTCCATTTGTCGCAGTCCTGCTGTTCCTTTCTCTGCCATTGCAGACCGTTGGCTGCTTTAGGCTGAAGGTTGCCGTTCCCTGTACTCTGCTGAGTCTCCAGTTGGTCCAGGTGAGTGGCAGGGCTGGATGTCCGAGACACGCTGGTTCACAGTTCCTATTGTGAATCTCGCTGGCTGCGGCATGCTTTTGGCTTCCTGCGCTCTTTGGATGCAGGTGTCGCACTCGGGCATGTTTCACTGAAGTACTGTTGAGCAATGTTGGTGGTGACAAGGATGGTCTCTTAGTTGACAAGGGTGTCGTTTCTGGTGCCCTCTGGTGGTAAACGTTCACAGATGTTTCTCGTCGACTGGCTGCTTTGCATCGTAGAGAGGCTGTGTCGTTTGAAATCCGCTGGTTTCTAGCGGGCATTAAACTTAGCATATTCTGATGTCCTCTGTCACTGCATGCTTGGCAGTGCGTCACTTTTGCGTTGGTAGTGGCTTTGGTACTCTGGTGTATTCTGCATGGTGCATCTTGGGCATACATCAGCAATGACCCCCCTTTGTTCCTGGAAAGCTGGGAGCTGTGGCGGTGTTTGGTTATCAGGAACAAATGTGAGGATGTTGTCATCTAGATGCGGCATGTGTGTGACATCGCTGAGTTGTTTTTGGTTTAGTGCCTCGGTGTGGTTGGACAGTGCAAGGTTAAGTGTCAGCATTGCTTGGGAGCAGTGGAGGCTGCTTTAGCAGAGCTATTTTATAGGTGGAGCCAGTGCGCATGGGTGTGATGCAAGCGGCGCAGCAGCGTGAGGTGTTTGCTTGTGGCTTAGAAGCGATGCTTGGGGTGGGTGGGTGGGGTTTTTTTTTGTTGTTGAAAACCTTAGGGTGCCACAAAATCCCTCAGTTTTTTTACTGGGCCTTTCACTGTTTTTCCACGAATAGCATGTAATGTTCCTATTGTGATGGCAATGCTTGTCTGGAACAGGTGTGGATGCTCGGCTGTTTCAAACTGAGCTTAGTCTACTTTGAGTCTATGCAGGTTAGCATAAGAGGGAGTTCTTGTGAGTTGCTGCGACAGGAGGGTTGATCCAGGTAGCTTTCACTCGTGCTGTGGTGTCGGGTGGCCCGGCTTAAGGTGTTGCAGTGGGATAGGCTTGTCGTTTTCCACTAGGTACCTGCTCTGGGCGTGTCTTGCCTCGCTCTTTGGTCTATAAGCACATGGGTTTGTGTGCGTGGGACCCTTGGTCTGCAGGCATTGACAGTTATAAACATCACACGTTGGTGGCAGGTCTCTGTGATTCCCTCTGTCTTCTGGTGCGATTGGCACATCGCTGGATGGCTTGTGCAGCGCAGCTGTTGACATCTGGGTGCTGGGCTCTGCTGAGAGCCGCTGCAGGTGTAATCCACCCCCCTTCTGGCCGCGCTGTCAGTGTGGACCAGGGTGGAGGTAGTGGATGGCAGATGATATCCCCTTCAGTGTGTGCAACTCAGGGATTTGGTGTAGCGCAGGTGTCCTCTTGGTGTTTGTGACCCTGTCTCGAGCGCTTGTTTACCTGAGTGGGCCGTTCTTTTCACAGTTTTCCAAGCTTGTAGGTGGATTCTGTGTAGCCCTGGATGCAGGTAGGCTTGGTGTGATGTCATGTCGTTCTGTGCATGGGACCATGTACATGACATTAGTTCTGCATCATCGTCATATGTGGAGAGCAGCTTTGGCACCACTTTGGAGTAGTCATTTTCTGTTAGGCTCTTCATGACGGAATTGTTTAAAGTCTTTGAAATACCTGTATGGTATGTACACTGCAAAAGATTACTTTTCAGCAAGGGGGTGTGGCTTCTAGAGTGGGCACTGCTTCACGTATTCCATTGAATGTGTGTGCACCGTTAGGGTTTTGGCCACACTGTGTTTTGAGCCGAACAGTGACCCCTTTTGGTGAATGCAGGTAGTTCGTACGCCAGAGTGTAAACATCTGGGCATAGTCTTATCTAGCAGGGCTTTCTCGCAGTTGAGGGAGTATCGTGGGGCTGTGAGAAACAGGAAGTAGCAGGTTTTGCATTGTCTATTCCAGGTTAAGTTCAAAGCACAGGTGTCCTCAGTGTTGGCCATGGTTGTCAGGCAATAGTGCGATGGAAGCTGTATGCACTTGACATCTGATGAAGTACCTGGTGCCCTTGTAGTTTCAGGAGCATGTGAACAGTGGCTGGGATGTCACACTTGACTTTTGTGACCTGGCAGTGAACTTCCGATGAGTTGACTGGTTGGCTGGCTGGTTAAGTTCCCGTACTTGAGCCCAAATCTTTGTAATGTGTGGTCTCAACACGAGTCAGCAGGTTGGTGCTGATGAAGAAAGGGCGTGTCCATCTGTGATTTGTACGTGGTGCGTACATGCACTTAGTGTTGATGGTCAGGTGCGTGGGAGCTCCAGGCTTGCATCTTTTGGGCCGTGTGGTATGGCTTACTGTAAACAAATGCTGCAATCTGCCCCTCAGGCAGATGTAGCACTTTCCAGCTAGCACAGCTCTATCTTCTTCTACTATTTGCTTAATCTTTCACGCCGTTTCCTATTCTACTCTGGTAACAGTTATGCCACCAAAATGTTTCTGTTCCTAGAAGCCCTTGTTCCCTTTTTTTTTGTTGGCCTGCACTGATCTCAGATCACTCCCACACAGTGATGTCGCTGCGTGTTCAGCTCCCATACACCACTGTATGTTCGTTCACCTTAGTCAGTCAGACGTCCCCCTTGGCATGGGGCAGCTGGTCAATCACTTTGCTAATCTTTATTGCCTTCTGGTGCTTGGCTGTTTTCCGGCGGTCTGTAGAGTCCGCTGAATCGCTGTAAGAAAGAAGGCCGTAGCATTTGGGTGGTGACTCACAGTGTGATGTGGATATCTGAGGGGAAAGAGTTCTGGCGTTGATGCCGTTTTCCCTTGGTGCCTGTCATGTTGTCTCACGTAGGCTCAGATGCTGGTCGTAGCAGTCGTGTTCTTAGCTGCTGTATTCCGTTTTGACAGTTTTGACTGCTGGTACAAATGGCTCGGGTCCTGTTAGCTGGAGGTGGAGCTAAGCAGATCTGTCTCGTGGTCACACTGGGCAATGTTCTTGCTTAAAAGTCAATGTTTTGCAGACAGGCGTGTGTTGTAGCCTACTGCAGTGTTCAGGAAGACAGCGCTTAGTGGTGACAGCTGTCAGATTCCTGGCCAGCTTGCTGGCGTGTGAGGTGTGAACGGTGGGCTGTTAGGCCCGGGAGAGATTTTGTGTTGAGCTCTCCTGTTTGTTCACATTGTTATCTGCAAGCATTTGAGTTCTTTAAGGTGTGCTGGGTTCAGCTCACTTTGTGTTTCTTTGCGGAGTCGTTGCTTGAACTTCGGCGTAGGCTGCTTGCAGGTGGCCTTAAGATGCTTTTGCCGTGGCATGAGTGTTGCTGTCTGCCTGGGGCCATTGTAAAGAGAGCTTCCGCTGTTTTAGGAGTGTTCTGCTGTACTGCTCTCTGCGCTCAGTCTGTGGGGGTGTTGCGGGCGTGTCTTGAAGCTTTTCTCCTCTCTCCTCATGTAGGTCCTTGTCCTCTTCATCCGCTATCTCTGAACATCCAGATGGTCTAGGCGGTTCTGCGCGCTGTCCTGGTTCCGTCGTGGGTGAAGCTTTCTCCGCTGCGGCTTTAGTCAGACGATCTTGTTGAGGGCGTGGTCACTGATGATCCGGGCTGTAGATGAGTTGATTGGTTCTCTGCAGCTGTAGCTCTTGACTGGATCGTGATCCATTCCCCTGTGTGCGTGGTCGTCCGGCTGTTCTCCGCTCAGGTGCTGTAGTCACTAGATCCAGGGCAGGATGGCATCTTTGCCTTGTCTGGACTGGATGGCGGGACTGGATGGTGACATGTTGACACAAATAGAGAGGGAGAGACAAAGCACAACGAGCCAATGCAAGTCCGTACAGAACTAATGAGCTAAAAATTTTTGGCTATGTGTTGCACACTTAACTGATGTCATCAGATGGTGACGCAAACTAAACGCTTATTATCCTAGCTGTAAAGAAGGGGTCAGATAGTTTGTGTGGGTAAACACAGGAAACTATGAGTAAACTTAATGATGAGCGATTAACTTTGGAGCTATTCAGTTCATCGGTGTAGTTAACAAAAGATTTCACTGATGTTCAGACAGGTTCAGTCTCTAATAGGGAGAAAAACAAAAACAAAATCCATCAGAAAGAGAGGTGTAAAGGGTTAAAGCAAAACAGAGAAAGTGAGCTGACTGCCAGCCCTGGGGTCAGTGACGGGGCCCACCGGGTGGGGGCGCTATAGAGTCGTCACACCTGGGAAATGGCAGAGCTGAGAGAGCAAAAGAGAGAAAGTGAGCTGACTGCCAGCCCTGGGGTCAGTGACGGGGCCCACCGGGTGGGGGTGCTATGGAGTCGTCACACCTGGGAAATGGCAGAGCTGAGAAAGACAAACAGACCTCCTGGGATGGGCTGAGTTAGCTTTTTGGGGTACTGAGAGTGCAACTTGATCGATTTGGTCAAAGTTTAAATTTTAATCAAGACTGTTTAATCAAAAATTTAAAATGAGCAAATACAATTATATTTGCTAAAGGGAGAGTTGAATCTAAGGCGGTGAAATAATTAAAATTAAATCACACAAAAAAAGAAAACATACATTATGTTAATTATCATTATGGTTCAAATAACAATAATTAATAATGTAAAATCAAAAGGAAAAGAGAAGGGAGAGACTGACTGGGACTATCCATAAGCGTTTTTGCCCAAAGAAAACAAAAACATGAAATCATGCATAGGTATTGGAAAAGGTTTTAGACAGACTTCTAGCTTTTAATAGAAGGAAATACCTTTTTATGCGGGATTTCAGATTCCACCTTGTGTGGATTTAAACGCGCATCTAAGCGCAGTTACCATGGCGACGAGTTATCGCGGGTGTATATTTCTTATGTCCATTTACTGAACACAGGTACATGTGTGGGTTTGCAAACCTTATCTTAATAGGATGCGTTCACTATTAAAAGGTTGCTTAGTTACTATGCGTGCACGTCGATCTTGAGTCAGGCTGCTGACACAAGACTTGTGTGTGCTTTGCACAAAAACAAATAAATAACACTCGATCAAGATTTGTACAGTAATGACGCGAAGTTGTTTACTATATTAAATCTATTCGACGAGCAAAAGGGGTTAATTTTATCAGGTAGCTAATCTGAGGTTTTAACCCAAAGGAGCAAGATAGCTGATTAGCATTGGAATGCACATCAATGGCTAATCTATCTACACTCAAAATATAAATATAAAGGCCTTGTAAGGTGAAAGAGGAAACTCGCTCAATCAACTTCTTCACGCTAAAAAGAGGATTTCTACGCTCAATTTAGGGTGGCTTTAGGACGCTCCATAAAAGTTTTCTTCATTTTATAGGGTCAATATATAAACTGCAGTTAAGTTACATCTTTAACAGCTGTTGAGTTTCTCTGTGCGAGAGGCTCAAGCATCTGTGAAGGTGTTAAAGGTGGGCGGGTCCACACCTTTCTAACATACACACACACACACACACACACAAACAAACAAGAGAGACGCGAGTCACGAGCCGAGTCTGAATAAACAAGCATGGAGACACATAAATTATTCCTGAGTTGCTTACATCACATAGTTTAAAACTGCCCCGCATTCTAACGCCAATATGTAGAGAATTTTGGTTAGCTCAAAGAATTTCAAATTAATCAATATGTGTGTACAAGTGTGAGACTATGTTTCTCTCATCACCTGTGCACTGCAATATCTCCACCAGGTCATTTTTGACCAATGAATAGGATGAAATGAGTTATTTAAAACATACATTTCAGTCAGGGAAAGTAGTTTAACTCATAGGAAACTGTGTATAATAATCGTCATTAAATATACGCATTTTCCAGTTTCTGATCAGTAACAGTAATAATGATATCGACTGGTTTCTTTGTCCAGCAAATTGTTCAGTGATACCCATTACTATTACGTTGGCTCGTCGTCACGGCAACGTGTTTTACTAATCAGAACGTAAAACAATTAAAACAATTTGAACAAAATAGGGCTTAAGGTAGCAATATGAGATCGACACAGTTTAAGTGACTATTGTCATGTAAGCAATTAGCACAGAGAATCACTATATGTGAATATATGGTTGTTTATTAAACTATTCTACTTACAAACGATCGCACATAGACAAACGTACATAAAACACAAATAGACAGAGAACGTGTGAGAGAGAGGGTAAGAGAGAGAGAGAGAGAGCGAAAGTAAGAGAGAGACAGAAAGTGAGTTTGCAAGGAACAGGAATGAAACGGTTCTGAACAACCTGAAATCGTTTTCATAAAATGCCTTAAAAGCAGCTATCTACGTTAGAAAGGACAGATACTTGCAAGCTCTTGTTGTTGTGCATTGGTTCCGTATGTGTTCAGTTCAGAAAGTCCTTTTCAATTCCTTGAGGGTTCCTTGGTCTGCCTGCCTGCCATGGTCCGCATGGCTTTAAATGCAGGCCTCATTTCCAGTGCTAGGTGAGCCCCCCCCCCCCCCCCCATGGATCTGGGGGAGGTGCGGGTGACGTGTTCAGAAGGCAGGAGAGAAGAGGGTAAGAGAGTGGGCGGAACTGTGGGAGAGCCCTTTAAAGACTTGAAGCATCACGCCCCTCAGCCTGGGTTTGACCAATGTGAGAGGCGGAAATTCCAAGTGGGAGGTTTGGATAGAAAGTGGGCACTTTTTATGACCCTTTTCCTGAGAGCATGTGGGGTTTTATGTATATCTACTAGGGATTCATGCAACTCTAATATGTTGCATGTGTATTGACATATAATATGCATCATCCTTTAGACCATCAAAATAGGAATTCAGAGATACCAAACATGACCATGTGGTTACACCGCACAACACATCCATCCATATCTATAGTAACACATGCATAAAACATTACGCCAAAAGACAAGATACCCAAACCACAATGAAATACACACTGACTTGGGGATTGGTGTGTTCATTCATAGGAAGGTTTGTTAAAGAATTAATGAACGAAGTCAGTTACTATTGCAGTCTGTTTAAGAGAGAGTTGGTTGGGGAAGTTGCGATTCACATTCTTTTGCGTCGTAAAGTTTATCTGGTCTGGCAGAGGTGTCCTGGTCACTATAGCAACCGGGGCCTTGTGGGCCATGTGAGACTTGCCGGAGCCTACAGTTGGGGATTAAGAAAAGGGTGTGTGTGATTTTTTTTCCTACTTCTAATGAACAATTGTGTGTTTGATTGGTCCAGACCCTACACCAGTGTCCGTCGATGTATTGTTACACATGTTCATTGCTTGCTCCCGGTTTTTGTTTGTTTTGTATTAGTTTCAGTGTTTCCTTTAATAAACTGTTTATATTTCATTTACTCCGGTTCTCCTCATCATTCTCCACTCCTCAACCCTGCCTGGTTGTGACAGATCGACGGACCAAAACAGAGGATGAATCGGGCTGAGGAACAACTATGGAGACTGCGGCAGGGCGGCCGAACGTTGGAGCGTTATGTGGAGGAGTTCCTCGAGCTTTCACATCAGGTGGGCTGGCCCGATGCTTCCCTCGGTGCTGTGTTTACTTTGGGACTGGATGATGAGATTATTCGCTGCGATCTTCCTGCCTGTCAAATTCCCTTGATCGAGCTAGTCAATCTCATTCTGTTTTTAAATGGGTCTGATTTCGAAGTCGAAGAAATTTATCCTATCAGTCCGATTAAGTCTCATCATCCAGCCCCCTCTGCCACACAGCACATCGCGCCAGCCCTCCATAAGCCAGGACCCCCCACATATCGTGCCAATGGTTCGCACCGCCAGCCCAGTCTCCTATCTCCAGTTATCCACCAAAGCTCCGCTGCTGTCCTCAGCCCGATGCGGCCGGCCTCCTCCCAGTGCTTTCATCTACCGGCCTCCGCCTAGCGCTCTAGTCTGCCGACTGCCACGCCAGCTCACAAGATGGCTGCCACGCCAGCTCACGAGATGGCTGCCATGCCGGAATCTGCATGCAAGATGGCTGCAATGCAGGAGTCTGCACGCAAAATGGCTGCCACGCAGGAGTCGGCAAGCAAGATGGCCGCCACGCCAGTTCACAAGATGGCTGCCACGCCAGATTCTGCAAACAAGATGGCTGCCACGCCAGATTCTGCAAGCAAGATGGCTGCCACGTCAGATTCTGCAAGCAAGATGGCCGCCGTTGCTGAGTTCCCGGTCAAGATGGCAGCCAAGCCTAAGTTTCCGGTCAAGATGGCCGCCGTTCCTGAGTTCCTGGCCAAGATGGCCGCCGTTCCTGAATCCTCGGCCAAGATGGCTGCCAAGCCTGAGTTCCCGGTCAAGATGGCCGCCGTTCCTGAGTTCCCGGCCAAGATGGCCGCCGTCCCTGAATCCTCGGCCAAGATGGCCGCCAAGCCTGAGTTCCCGGCCAAGACGGCCGCCGTTCCTGAATCCTCGGCCAAGATGGCCGCCAAGCCTGAGTTCCCGGTCAAGATGGCCGCCGGTGTTGAGTTCCCGGCCAAGATGGCCGCCGGTGCTGAGTTCCCGGCCAAGATGGCCGCCAAGCCCGAGTTCCCGGTCAAGATGGCCACCGTTCCTGAGTTCACGGCCAAGATGGCCACCGTTCCTGAACCTTCGGCCAAGATGGCCGCCAAGCCTGAAATCCCGGCCAAGATGGCCACCAAGCCTGAGTCTGCACCCAAGATGGCTACCGCCAAGTCAGAGTCCTCGCTGGTTCCGCCCAGCCCCCCAGTGACTGCGCCGCCAGAGCGCCCTCTAGTGACTGCGCCGCCAGAGCGCCTTCCAGTGACTGCACCGCCAGAACGCCCTCCAGTGACTGCACCACCAGAGCGCCCTCCAGTGACTGCGCCGCCTGAGCGCCCTCCAGTGACTGCGCCGCCAGAGCGCTCTCCAGTGACTGCGCCGCCAGAGCGTCCTCCAGTGACTGCTCTCCCAGAGCCTGCTCTTCCAGAGTCTCCGCTGGGGTCGTACAGTCCTCCAGAGCCCGCTCCTCAAGAGCGCCGTCCAGAGCCCGCTCCTCAAGAGCGCCCTCCAGAGCCGACGCCTCCTCCAGCGCGCCCTCCAGAGCCGGAGCTCTCTTCTGCGCGCCCTCCAGAGCCGGAGCTTTCTCCTGCGTGCCCTCCAGAGCCGGAGCTTTCTCCTGCGCGCCCTCCTGAGCCGGAGCTCTCTCCTGCGTGCCCTCCTGAGCCGGAGCTCTCTCCTGCGCGCCCTTCCGTGCTCTCCTGTGTGGACTATACCCTAGGTTCCCCCAATAAATTTTTTTGGGGGGGCTACTCCCCTGATCGGCCATGGCCACCTGGACTGTTTACCCGGCCATGGCCACCTGGACTGTTTACTCGGCCATGGCTTCCTGAGCCTCCAGATCCGCCATGGCCTCCTGAACTATTGTCCCGGCCATGGCTTCCTGAGCCTCCAGATCCACCATGGCCTCCTGAACTATTGTCCCGGCCATGGCTGCCTGAGCCGCCAGATCCACCATGGCCACCTGGACTGTTTACCTGGCCATAGTTTCCTGAACCCCCAGATCCGCAATGGCCTCCTGGACTGTTTACTTGGCCATGGCTCCCTGAGCTTCCTGACCCGCCATGGCCACCTGAGATCCCTGATCCGCCCTGGAGACCACCTCTGTATCCCGTGTCCCCTGTGTCCTCCTAGCGGTCTCCAGGGCACCCACCCTCCCTCCCCTTTGGATGTTATCCCTCCTTCGGGGGAGGGGGGGGTGTAATGTCAGGATCATGTCTGTGTTTTGTCCTGTTCTGTCATGTTTTCCTAGTGTTTTTCCCCCCATGTTTCTAGTTCATTTGGTTTAGTCCTTGTTCTCCCCCTTTTGGTTTAGTCCTTTTGGTTTAGTCTTGCCCATATTTGTATTTCCCCCCTCGTCATCTCGTTATCTTGTTTGTGACCACGCCCATGTTTCTGTGTATAAAGTCTGTGTCTGCTCACTCCCCAGTGTCCATCGATGTATTGTTACACATGTTCATCGCTTGCTCCCGGTTTTTGTTTGTTTTGTATTAGTTTCAGTGTTTCTTTTAATAAACTGTTTATATTTCATTTACTCCGGTTCTCCTCATCATTCTCCACTCCTCAACCCCGCCTGGTTGTGACACAAAGATGATACTAACATAGTTTGAGATCAATAAAAAACACATAAAAAATAAGTGTGATATTGTTTATTAGAATTACGATTAGAATTACAGAATATGCGTTAATGAAGAGACGCCCAACTTACAGTAAAAAAAGTAAATAATTGCAGGGATAATAATTTTATAATAAACATCGTATTGTTAAAGGTCCCATATTGTACACATTTCTGGAGGTTTATTTTAGTTGTTGATGTTGTTGATGTTGATGTTGTCCTTAAGAATATATATTTGCGGTATAAGTGCCAAAATCCATCTCAATATATTTTTACAGCTCCTTTTTTAGGAGCTCTGTCAAAAACAGAGAGGGGGTTCAGCGAAAAATTGGCAGCTGTCAGCAGGAAGTGGCTGCCAGTGGCAGCCGACAGTACCTGCCACTAAAACCGGATGTCAGCTGTCGCTCGGGGGGCCTGGCAGTGGCAGGAAGAAAACAACAAAACAAACAAACAAACAAACAAAAAATATATATATAAGCATAACAAATATATACAATTTTAATATAAGTATATATATTAAGTCATTACTGTGTACTATATGATTAAATCTATCAAATAAAAGTATCATTAAATGGCAACGTTTTATATATATATTGTCACGGGGGAGAAAACACACAACAAGGCTGGCTGGTGAACAAAAGCCCCGGAGGGTGGATTTATTAAAAATGAAGTATGTGAAGAAGTGAAAGGGGGAATTAAAGTTCGTGGTGCTGTCGTGGCTGGTGCTCCTGTGAAGTCCTCGTGCTCGTGAAGGTGGGTGTTCAGGCGTGCTCAATCGGGCTGTCGGTCACTCGCTGCCTTCGGGGAGAAGAGAGACAAAGGATTAGAGCCAGTACGTTCAGCATGAGACAGTCGTCTGTCTAAGTGTGAGCGGTGGTGGCTTTTAAAGCCACTTGTTGATGATCGGCAGCTGTGACCGATCAGCCCGCGATGAGGACGTGCAGGTGTGCTGCGTTGGTTGCCAGGGTGACGCTGATGAGCCCAGAGAGACTCGTCACACCCCCCCCCCAAGCGTCGTCCTAGTCCTGGGAACGAAAGCAGACAGTAGGGGTGAAATAAGGGGTGGGTGGGGAATGACCCCTGACAGACCTGCAAAAGCTGTCCACATCCGCGAGAGTCCATCGGCGTTGGCGTTGGTGGCCCTGGCCCGATGTCGCACTTCAAAGTGGAAGTCCTGGAGCGCGAGGAACCAGCGGGTCACCCTGGCGTTGGTATCCTTGGCCCGGGCCATCCACTGTAGAGGGGCATGGTCGGTCACCAGGGTGAACTTACGGCCGAGAAGGTAGTAGCGCAGCTCCAGGACTGCCCACTTGATGGCCAGGGCCTCCTTCTCGACGGCGGCGTAGTTCTGTTCTGCCTTGGACAGCTTCCTGCTGATGTAAATGATGGGGTGCTCCTCACCTTCCTGGATCTGTGATAGGACGGCTCCCAGTCCGGTATCGGAGCCATCCGTCTGCAGCAGGAAGGGGCAGCCGAAGTCGGGAGCGCGGAGCACCGGCGATGAGGAGAGGGCCGCCTTGAGCCGGGCGAAGGCCTCCTCCGTGGCTGTCGTCCAACAGATCTTCTCTGGCTGCCCCTTCCTGGTCAGGTCTGTCAGAAGTTGGGGATAAAACAGCGATAATACCCCGCCAACCCCAAAAAGGCTCGTACCTGGGACTTCGTTTGGGGCTTCGGAGCGCCTCCACCTTCTTATCTTGGGGCCGGATGAGCCCACGGCAGACCTGGAAGCCCAGGTACGAGCCTCTGATAGCGCTAGGTGGCATTTGCGGGGGTTGGCGGTTAGTCCAGCCCGCCGGAGCTCCGAGAGCACCCTCCGCAGACGTTCCAGATGTTCGTCCCATGCCTCGGAGTGGATGACGACGTCATCTAAGTAGGCCGCCGCGTACGCTTGGTGGGGCCTCAGAATGATGTCCATCATGCGCTGAAATGTGGCAGGCGCTCTGTGCAGGCCGAAGGGGAGGGTCCGGTACTGCCAGTGGCCACTGGGGTGGAAAAAGCAGTTTTCGGTTTAGCAGTGGGTGTGAGTGGTACTTGCCAGTATCCCTTGGTCAGATCCAGGGTGGAGATGTACCGGGCCCTCCCCAGGCGGTCCAATAGCTCATCGACCCGAGGCATGGGATAGCCGTCGAATTCGGAGACTTTTCGTTGAGGCGGCGGAAGTCATTGCAGAAGCGGAGGGTGCCATCCGGCTTGGGTACCATCACAATGGGGCTGGACCATGGGCTGCGCGATGGTTCGATTACCCCCAACTTCAGCATTTCCTGGATCTCATCCTCTATAGCCTGCCGACGAGCCTCTGGGACTCGGTAGGGCCGTTGCCTGACGATCACTCCAGGGGGCGTCCTGATGTCGTGGTAGGTGACGTTGGTCTGCCCGGGCCTGGAGGAGAACACATCCTGGAACTGACTGTGCTGCAGCTCGGTCTTCTGGGCAGCCGACAGATGGGGATCCATGTCAACAACCACGGGATCGGTGAGACTGAGGGCGGCGAGCTGGTCCCGGGTCCCTTGCCATTTCTTCAGTAAGTTGATGTGATATAACTGCTCTGCTTGTCTCCGTCCAGGTTGGCGTATCCGGTAGGTAACGGGTCCAACCTTCTCTACGACTGTGTACGGGCCTTGCCAGGTTGCCAGGAACTTACAAGCAGAAGTGGGGACCAAGACCATCACCCTGCCTCTCAGCTGGAACTCCCGTGGTTGGGCTGCCCGATCGTAGTGGCATTGTTGGGCCTGCTGTGCCTTGCTGAGATGCTCCTGGACTAATGGCATGACACGGTCAATCCGTTCCCTCATCTGTTTGACGTGTTCGATGACCGTGCGGTGGGGGGCAGGCTGCTGCTCCCAAGCTTCCCGAGCGACATCCAGCAGCCCCCGTGGCTGGCGGCCGAACAGGAGCTCAAAGTGGGTGAAACCAGTTGAGGCTTGGGGGACCTCACGGATACCGAAGAGGACGTAGGGGATCATGAGGTCCCAATCCCGCTTGTCTTCGGCCGCTACCCTTCGGAGCATTTGCTTGAGAGTTTGATTGAAGCGCTCAACGAGTCCGTCGGTCTGCGGGTGGTAGACGGTCGTCCTCAACTGTTTCACCCGCAGCAGCCTGCAGAGGTCAGCCATTAGCCGGGACATGAACGGTGTTCCCTGGTCAGTCAGGATCTCGGTTGGGATGCCAACCCGGCTGGCCAACAGAAACAGTTCCTGGGCGATGGCTTTCGCTGTGGCTTTCCTCAGGTGGACTGCTTCCGGATACCGGGTGGCGTAATCCACGATGACGAGGATGTGTTCATGTCCTCGGGCAGACTTAGGCAACGGCCCTACCAGATCCAGTCCGATCCGCTCGAAGGGCACCTCAATGATGGGCAAAGGAATCAGCGGGCTGGGGGGAGGAGTCCTGGGTGCAGTGCGCTGGCAGGTCGGGCAGGCTCTACAGAACCCCTTCACATCGGCCTCCAGGCCCGGCCAATGGAAGCGGTCCCGGATCCGCTGGATGGTATTCGCTGCCCCCAGGTGACCTGCCATCGGATGGGAGTGGGCCAACTCCAGGATAGTCTCCGTCTTCGTTCGGGGAACGACCAAAAGCTCCTTCTCCTCCCCCCGTCGCTGGGCCACGCAGTATAGCAGACCGCTTCGGACGATGAAATGCGGGAGAGGATGGGGCCGTGGGAGGACGTCGTTGCCGTCGATGGCTCTGACCTGGTTCCAACAGTGCTTTAAACGATCGTCCTCCCGCTGGTCCTTGGCGAAAGAGCCCCCCTGGCTGGCCTGTTGGAAGACATCATAGAAGAGATTAGCGTTTTGAGAGGGGGAATCACCATCTCTCCCGCTGTCCGAAGCTAGCAGCGCTGGCCGGCGGCGGGGTCCTTTTGGCCGGCTGCGGCGGCGAAGGTTCCCTTCCGGGCTGGCGGGCTGAGCGGCGGCGGCGAGCAGGTGGTCAAACCCCGGCCAATCTCGTCCAAGCAGTAGGGGGACTGGTAAATTTTTCACCAATCCAGCCTCCACCGACCAGGTGCCATGAGCGGCGGTGATGTTCACGCGGCGAGCTGGAACTTGTTGACTGTCCCCGTGCACACACGTGATCTGTAGGTAACTCTTCTGGCCATGGTGAGGAGGACATAGCTGGGCCTGGACGAGGGTGACCGCGCTGCCCGAGTCCAGAAGCGCCCGGATGGGCTTGCCATTCAGCTTCACGTCCGCCTCTGGAGCCGCAGGTGGGACGCGCTGATGGACGATGCAGCCCGCCAGCCACGCCCGCGGAGGCGTCGTGGGTTCAGCGGTTGGCATTGGCTCGTCCATCGGAGAGGGAACCGTCGGTCTGCCAACTGCGCGCGAGGTGCCCTCCGGCGTGCGTCGCTCCTGGACCACCCTCCGGGGAAACGGCGGCGCTCTCTCCCCGGCCTCCCGATGGTGGACAGCATCCGCCAGCTCGATCGCCTCCACCAGGGCGAGGACGGTGGCGGGGTTCCTCATCCCCACCGCCTGACGATGGGACCGAGGCAGGGCGCGGAGGAGGCGATCGATGACCACTCGTTCCACTACCTGAGCTGCGTCGGGGTCTCCATCCAACAGCCAATGATGGGCTAGGCGGACGAGTTCAGCGGCTTGGGCTCGGGCTGGCACCCGGGCTTTAAACTCCCACTCGTGGAATTGTTGCGCCGCACAGATGGGGGACAGACCAAGCCTGGCGAGGATTTCACGCTTTACTTCCGTGTAGTTCTCAGCGATCACAGGGGGAAGAGAGAAATAAGCCCGCTGAGCGTCACCGGTGAGAAGGGGTGCCAGCGCCGAAGCCCAATCTTCAAGCGGCCATCCTTCTCGGTTGGCTGTAGTTTCAAACATTTGTAAGAATGCTTCAACATCGTCGTGAGCCGTCATCTTGGGTAAAAGCCGAGCAGCCCGCATCCGGGGGTCAGGTAGTGGAACTGGCTGGGCAGCTTGGGCACGAAGGGCAGCGAGTTCTTCTTCAGCTCTGCCCTGCCGAGTGGCCAGATGTTCCACAATTTGCTGTTGGCGGATGCTTACTTCTGTGAGGCGTTGCAGCAGCTCGTCCATTTTCCAAGGGGAGAGAGGGCGCCGATCGATGCTGAGGGGGTGAACAAAAAGAAAAAAAAACAAATTAATGCGGTGCAGTGCCAACACTTGTGTGTGAATTCTCCTGCAATGCCCGCATTCTCCACCAGATGTCACGGGGGAGAAAACACACAACAAGGCTGGCTGGTGAACAAAAGCCCCGGAGGGTGGATTTATTAAAAATGAAGTATGTGAAGAAGTGAAAGGGGGAATTAAAGTTTGTGGTGCTGTCGTGGCTGGTGCTCCTGTGAAGTCCTCGTGCTCGTGAAGGTGGGTGTCCAGGCGTGCTCAATCGGGCTGTCGGTCACTCGCTGCCTTCGGGGAGAAGAGAGACAAAGGATTAGAGCCAGTACGTTCAGCATGAGACAGTCGTCTGTCTAAGTGTGAGCGGTGGTGGCTTTTAAAGCCACTTGCTGATGATCGGCAGCTGTGACCGATCAGCCCGCGATGAGGACGTGCAGGTGTGCTGCGTTGGTTGCCAGGGCGACGCTGATGAGCCCAGAGAGACTTGTCACAATATATATATATATATATATGTGTGTGTGTGTGTGTGTGTGTAAATAATTTATAGAGAGACCAAAAATGCAAAAATGTTGTATTTTTATTATATATATACATATTCAAACATTAAGTAAACTGATTAAAGTCCTGGCTAAATGACAAAAGTACATGGGCTTATTAATGACCTTTATTTTTTAATAATTTACGCTGTGTTATGAAGGTTCAGTTTTACATTTGTAGTATTTCAAGAAACAACATTGTTGTGGTTTTGTTTAATAAAGCCTTTAAATTCGTAACGGGCTTGGTATGTTGTCAAAGTCAGTGCTGTACAACGTAAACAGTATTACAAGTGTCCGACTTCCATTGTCTCCTCCTTGAATGCTTCCATCGTGGCTGATGTGCACAGCTTCTTTCTTTAAAAAAATAGAAATAACAATACTCAAATGGAACTTACAACGAAAATGACCTGTCTAATATGGATTTTAAAAGAATTTGGAGAATTAAAGTTTCTTAAAAAGCATTTTTGCTTATGCTTAAAAACATATAATTAGTTTATGTCCAGTATACACCTGAACTCCTTCAGCAGTTGTGTTCAGACAGTAACTGATTAAATTATTATAAATTATGTATTGATTATTTACAATAACAATATTTTCAAATTAGGATTGGTCTGGGACCTTGGTCCAGGTACAAAGTTATTATAAAAGAGTCATTACATACACCTATATCTCATAAACACATGCTAAATGTTCAAAAAACACTATTAGGTTTATTGTGCACATCAGCCACTAGATGTCTCTGAACTTGTTCTCTTACACTCACTTCTTGAAATGACCACTAACATACTAAGATAAACGATTGACTATAGTAGCCAAAGTTAAATTGATGTTCGTTAACATTAAAGTTAAAATCAAACATACAAAGCAACAAATATTCATTACTCCGATCATTAATTTCCAAACTTACCGCTCCAACAAACGCTGCCATTACTGAAGAACTTCGAGTCTTTCGTTGTGGCATGTGATTGGTTGCTACCACGTTGGTCGATGCTGATTGGCTGCCACCAAGTGGCAGGTCCCACCTACCCTCTGAATGCCAGTAACTGGCTTCCGACTGTCAACGGCAGGTACTTCCTGCTGCCAGCTGCCAGCTGCCAATTTTTTTTCTGAACCCCTTCTGCAAAAACAGGTCGATTTTGGTCCATCTATTTAATATTCATGAGCCTCTCTTCTGATTGGCCTGTTGTTTTCTGAGTGACGCACAGCCAGGCCAACCACAGGTAACTACATCATGTATGCTGTAAGCGAGCTCAGAGCCATAGAGAGAGCCTAGCTTGCTGATACTCAACAGGATATTTCAGAATGATCATTAATGTTTTTTCTTTTTCAAACACCGAATGCAGTAAGCTACATAACTGTTGCTTTAGTAAAGCCCCTTTCACAATGCGCGCTGATTCTGGAAAATTACGGGAACGAGCGCTGTGTGAACAAAAGCCAGAACCATAAAGGCAGTGTTGTAGTGATGATGCATGTTATCATGCGACTCTTCACGACGAAAAAATACGTGCAAAGTGGAATGAAGCAGCGATCAGGCAGAGCCAGCTCCTCACTATCAGCACTGAAGCACAGTTTGTTCAGGTTAGTTTCAGTTTAGTGAATCGTACGCGTTGCATTACATCTCACATCCAAATGTCACATATCTTTATGGGTTGTGTGTAAAGCACGCACAGATTCCGGAAAACAACTATGAATGAACCAAATTAAACAACTCCGAAACAAATCATGGGACACATTATCCGTGTATTTACCGGAATCGCTGAGTGAAAGAGGCTGAAGTTGACTGCCACTGGTCTCTTATATTCACGTTGTTCGGAAGCCTGTGCAATGATGTAGTTTCTTGACATCCATGGACTGAACAGCGTTTTCTCGACTTGTTTTCGTGTTGTTGTTGCTCAACAGTGGAATGGACGCGATGTTGTCTGGGTTTGACAAAAGGAGGGTGGGACAGTGGTTGGTGTTGGTGTGGTGACTGAAGGCGGTGACTGAGTAGATCGGGCGTCACATCTTTACGGAAGTCACAGCGTCTCATGAAAAGAAACAGCTACTTTAAGCAGGCTCTGTGCAGTTTACTGTGGATTGACTGCTTTGAAACTCATATGGTAGTTACATAGCCCCTAGACCTCAGTTATCATGAAAAAAGCCAGGAAATTTCGATTTTGACAATATGGGACCTTTAAATCCTCAGGCACACTTTAGCTCGTGTTATGTGTTAAGAAAAGACAACTGTTGGACAATCTGTGCGTCACCCACGGATAGGCCACCGTGGTCCCATCACGGATTTCAGTTATAGACTCAAAATTATAGGCTACTCACATTTGCATTACAGCCTACATTTTCGGTCTTGTAGGCCCATCAGTGTAGATTGATGAATGACAGATGAAGCATACAGTAGGTCATATTATTTTAAATGAAGCAACATTAGGGTAGCCACAAGCCACTGCGTGAGACCCGAGGTTGTCCGTGTGTCTGTTACAGAACCCAACAAACACAGAACGTTGCCTCAACGTAGCCAACCTTTTAGCAACGTTGTAACAACATGGCTAAAAGGTTGTTGGTTCTACGTTGTGTTGTCAGGTTGTTACTACATTGTCACAATGTTGCCATTCTACCACGGTTCAGAGCCATCTCTGAAAGTTGTGCTTAGGCTGTCTGGACAACCACTGTATGACATTTACTCGTCACTGTTCCCAAAGCGCATTTTAAATTTGAACTGACCGTTGGGCCGTTATTATTCTTCAAGCCAGGATAACGTTATGTGAGTATTGCTTTTTGATTTAACTCAGATAAATATGTAAAATTCCAAACAAATCCTTTCATTTTCGTGTCCAATGAGAGATTTATTTATTTTTGTTAATAGATGAACAGAATAGCTGATAATTCACTAGAGTGTTAGTTTGCGGTCGAGTTTGGTGTAATGTGAACTATATTTCTTTCACTATTCAGATACCCTTCCTGGTATTTGGTGTTGACTTGTGCCTGCCTACTGGATTCTGTGTTTGCCTCTGCCCTCTGGATTTGTTGATGTTTCTCAGACTGTTATTTTCCCTACCGCCTTGCCTGACCACGATCACCTGTCTGCTGTGTTCTTCCGTCTAGAGTCCGCCTCATCGGCCGGTGACCGCTGTTTCGTTGTTTTACGTTTGTTTAATAAACATTCTCAGATGCTTTTGCTTTTTTATTTGTAATTTAATATACTTAAACTAACTGACTTAATTTACATACGTAAAATATACGGTATATTGCATTTCCCCCAAAATGTATATCTATAACGTACTTCCTTAGTGTGTATGAAATGTTTGGTTTGAAATTAAGTTTGATTATATGAATTTGTATGGCATTTTTACTCAAAGTTTTATTCAAAGTTTACACAAGTAGATGTTAAGTTAAAAAGAATATTATTGGACGATTTTTTATATTAAACAGTAAGTATAAGATTCATAAGCTTATCGCGCTGCCTGATATAACACGCAGAAAAGGAAATATTTATAATCTGGCATGAAAAAATACATGTAGTAAAAACGTCGCCTCCTGGTTGATGAATGTCGCCCAACAACATTGCCACAGCCTTTTCGCCTCATTTCTACGTTGTTACAACGTTATGAGCACGTAGACTGCGACGTTGCCATTATAAAAATGGAACGTTGCACAGACGTCGCCACAATGTAAATATGTTTGCTGGGAAGACTCTGTGATGCCGCCACAGAAATTCACAAAAAGCAAAAGGCTACAAACGAACTAAATTATATAAAAGCAGGGGTAGATGAGAGGCTGACATGTTAACTGCCATCGCAGACACTTCTTGAAGACTTCTAGTGTCAAAACGAACTACTTTGGTCTAAATAACGTCCAGTGAGGGTGAAAAAGTTTCCGTGATATCATCACGGAACTTGAGCCGATAAGAGGAAGCTCAACCGAAAAAAATAAAATATTTCACCTTAAGTATATTTGAAGCAGGTCTAAAAGAGGCCAGAATATTTAAGTAATAGGCAAAATACGTTTCCACCCACCAAGCAAAGACACGTCCAAAAGACGTCATTTTGACGTCTTTGCCATACGTTCAGAAGACGTCCACTGAGAAGCCAGAATGAAAGTTTTTGCGACGTCTGTTTTAGACGTCTTGTAAGTGTGCAGTAATGACGTCCAAGTGACATAAATATTGAACGTTCAGAAGACGTCCACTGAGAATCCAAAATGAAAGTTTTTGCGACGTCTGTATTAGACGTCTTGTAAGTGTGCAGTAATGATGTCCAAGTGACATAAATATTGAACGTTCAGGAGATGTCTACCGAGTAGCCAGAATGAAAGTTTTTGCGACGTCTGTTTTAGACGTCTTGTAAGTGTGCAGTAATGACGTCCAAGTGACATAAATATTGAACATTCAGAAGACGTCCACTGGAAGCCAGAATGAAAGTTTTTGCGACGTCCGTTCTAGACGTCTTTTAAGTGTAAAGTAATGACGTCCAAAAAACATAAAAAGTGAACATTCACAAGATTTCTTTTTAAACATGTTTTTATTGCTGACCAAGCCACATCATTAGTTTAAAATGACAAGAGATTACTTGATGTTTAATAAGTTTTTCAGCAAAATATTAACATATTTACAAGCTGATATAAATACATTCTAATAGTTAAACTCAAAGTCCACTACACTGGAAATAAACAAAAATGCCTTACAGTACTCATACAAAAGTCCTCAGTTATTTTCCATCAAATCTAATTAAAGAAACAGAAATAAACAAATGACAAGAGATTACTTAAGACAAGAGGAAACTTAAGTTCTTCAGCAAAAAAAAAAAAAAAAACACAAGCTGAGAGAACTAAATTATAATAGTGAATTAAACTAATAGTTCATTTAAAAAAAAATTGGTCTGACATGGGGGGAGCGGAGGGACTGTAAAGTCATGCAACAGTCCTTAGTTATAGTCCACCCCTGTGTGCCATCCATCTCCCTTCCTCCCCGGGGCATGTTTGAGATGTTCTGAGGCATGATGCTTTATTGTAGCCTCTGTAACTTCTTTGTTCCATGTCATGACTGCAGCTGCAAGAGTAGAACGAAAACAAAAATTACAAACAATTAAAGAAAACCAGTTTACATTACACTGCAGTATGAATGTTCAATTCATACTGCAGCCGGGGGGAAGCCGTGGCCTAATGGTTAGAGGGTCAGACTTGTAACCCAAAGGTTGCAGGTTCGAGTCTCAGGTCCGGCAGGGATTGTAGGTGGGGGGAGTGAATGTACAGCACTCTCTCCACCCTCAATACCACGACTGAGGTGAGTCCCCTGAGCAAGGCACCAATCCCCCAGCTGCTCCACGGGTGCCGCAACAATGGCTGCCCACTGCTCCGGGTGTGTGTTCACTGTGTGTGTGTGTGTGTGTGTTCACTACTGTGTGTGTGCACTTGGATGGGTTAAATGCAGAGCACAAATTCCTAGTATGGGTCACCATACTTGGCCTCACTTCACCTCCTTTCCTTCCTTTTCCTTTCCAATTAGTATTTTTATGTGAAAACATAAAGATCTGTTAAAATCTCTCCCGTCAAGAAATCAAAAAAAAAAGAAAAAAGGAAGCACTATGCAGAATGCAAATACTGCAAAATAGCAATAGGAGGAGGCTGGCACAACATCCAGATTTTTTAGACTTGTCTCTAATATTCCTTATTTTTTTTTTTTTTTTTTTTCGCTGACCCAAGTTAATCATTCTATATAACAGACCTGTACAGACCTTTATATGTAACTTTACTCACAGAAAAATCACAGGAAAATCTTATATGAGTGAGTTGGTGTTAAAATGACATGGTTAAAATGGGGAAAATGCTGAGTACCCTTAATTGCTTCATAAGTTTTAGTCGTCTCCAGAGGAAGATTCTGCTTCTTTCCCTTCCCCTTCATATTGAATTTTGCCATCAACTGGTTGGTAAAGAGCCTGAAAAACAAATGCACCATTTAAATTAACATTAAATGGATAGTTCACCTAGCCTAGAATCTAGACGCGCCCCTAGCGGCAGCAAATTACATTTGCTTCCAAGGGCAGTCTAGTTACTCTCCGTTCACTTGAGATTTCTGAAAATCCAAAATCGACCGGGCCAATCACGAGTCGGTGAGCGGGTTTAACATGATAACGACTGACGTGCGACCATAAGTTCCATCAGACATTCTCTGGTTCTGTGAATTATGCGTGAGAAATAGAGCGATGGCTCTATTGAGGATGAATGGATGAATAATACGTTGTTTATATTTACTGAGTTTAAACGTGAATATGTCTAGTATTATTGTATTAGTGTACTGTGATAAAAGAGGATCACAATGCTGAAAAATCATGTTTGGATTTTAAATCAAAATAACGGATAAATGTTGTGTTTGTGGTAAAGAGCCGCGGATCAGTTACGGATGCTGTGTGAAAGCAAAACGAGTCCGTGCTGCTTTTGCACCGCATACATAACGCACACGGACTG
This sequence comes from Garra rufa, assembly GCF_049309525.1. Lineage (NCBI taxonomy): Eukaryota > Metazoa > Chordata > Actinopteri > Cypriniformes > Cyprinidae > Garra > Garra rufa. Next base: position 35,042,228 of record NC_133370.1, read on the forward strand.
CAGACGCACTGTAGACGGAGTATGTGTGAAATAGGCGTCAGACATTCTCTGGTTCCGTGAATTACGCGTGAGAGATAGAGCGATGGCTGCTGCTAGCGAACAACGTTCTTTCGAATCGGCTTTGGCCGCCACTCTGAAAGACTTGAAGTTAAGCTTTTCCACAACACACATGCAAGGAACTCGCTTTTCCGTCGCTCTGACTACGTAGTACGTCACCTTCTTCGTTGCTCTGATTGGTTGTAGCGCTATCCTATTGCGTGGAGAGGGAGTTTGAAAGACAACCGTTTATCCCACCCCTCTGGTTGAGCTCTGTCTATGGAGAGTGCCCAGACCCTACATTTATGTGGGTCTGGCTTGTCAGGCTATAGTTCACCCAAAAATTATATGATTCTCATAGTTTTTCGTCTTAAGTAGTTTGAAATGAGTTTATTTCTTCTTCTGAACATGACGGTTATTTTGAAGAATGTAGGTAATCAAACAGTTGCTGGTCCTTAGTGATTTCCTTAGTATTTTTATTTTTTTTTTCCTGATGTCAAAGTCAATGTGGACCAGCAACTGTTTGGTTACCCACACTTAAAGTATATATATATTTTTTTCTTCACCACAAAAAAGGGCAAACTGTGAGAAGAAATGTAACATGATTGTCAAGTTCTGTGTGTTGGGATACTGTTGCAAATACCTGTCAAGAACTTTGTGGACACAATCCCTCACATCTTTCCCTCCAATTCTTGCAAGTTGCAACACCGTTAAAAAGAAGGGTTTAATATTCCTCTGATATATGACAGAGGAATATTGATAAATAAAACAGAGCTTAAAATTAGACCACTTCCAGAGTGTGTCTTGTAAATCATACCAGGGACATTTGGTCTACTGTAACACTTTTGTTCGTTCTCCTGTTTGTTTGCCCTGTTTTCCCTCTGGACTTTTAATTGAACTTCATCTCCCACGATCCTTTGTATTCCTTCCCACCATCTTTGATTTGCCCCACACCTGTTTGCAATCCCCAGTTCATTTGTCCCGCACCTGATCCCTATTATCCTCCACTATTTAAGTCTGTCTGTTTGTTCAGTTATTGGTCGGTTAGAGTTGTGAATCCTGTTGTCATTTTTATGTGTTTTTTCTGTTGATGTATATTGTTTGATTCACCTGTTTTGTTCCATTGGACTTATTAAATCATCTTTACACTCTTTCTTTGTGTGGCACCATCCGTCTGTCATCGTATGCTACACCTACATCTTGCAGCATAACACTTCTGCTTGGTTCATGTCTTCTATAATCCGGGTCTTACATAAATAATTACATAGGGTTGCACAATTTTGGGAATATTCAGATGGGAATTAATGAAGGGTGTTGACATTTAGGCTAGAAACAGAAGTAAACTGCCAGGTATGTTTACACATATGATGAATATGTTTTGGTGACAGATGCTTCCACAAACACAATGAAAGTGACAAGATGAGATACAGATAATAAAAAAAATTATAAAAATAAGTGCATTAAAATATATACAAAAAATATTTAAAGCAAAATAGAAAAAAAAAAACGGAATAATACACAATATATTAAGTACAAATTCATGGAAATGTAAATAATGTGTGTCATATATACACTGTAATAAAGTGTTGTCTATTGTAAAACTGTTGAAGAGATTTATTGCCTGAAGGAAAAAAAAGGAAAAAAAAAAAAGTCCCCGTTAGACGTTAGATACTGAACCAGATTAGCTCGTCCACAGACGTACAAAAAATGTCCCCGTTAGATGTTATATACTGAACCAGGCCCGGCTCCACGGGGGGGCCAGGGTGGGCCTGGCCCACCCGAGCCCCACACTGCAGCTAATCACAAAATTGGTACGATATTCAGTTGAGCTCCATATTTTTTTCTTACCACCCGCACCCGCAAACATTCTAATATTGTATATAATTTTCGCACTTTCAATATGCAGGGTATTGAAATTGCTTTTAAATGAGCGCTCACGCTGTTTACTTTTACTTTCGATTTTGCGATAACGCGCACTCTGTGTAAAGGGAGCAGCGCATCTTATAATAGATATTTGTCAGTGAACACAAGATTGAGCAGCAAATCCTCTAGCATGGTCTTTTTGTAGGCATCTCTCCTTACTTTCGACCCGTGATCAGTCAAAAGGTCATTGCACATTGAGTCCGATTTTTGTATGCGCTTTTTCTCATATTTGCCACCCTTTCCTATGAAAATGCTTATTATGGATGCAAAATGCAGAAAATCGAACCTGATCTGAATTTTTTTTATGACGGACGAAAGTTTCAGAGGCAGTGTGTAAACTCGGTTAACAATCTGAGGTCGTATTTATTTTTTAACGTGCGAAAATTTCATACTCGTGTGCAATGACATTAACTCCAGCAGCTCGTGTTGGATGCAGGGTTGCCAAATCCGCATTTTTCCCCCACGGAATAGGTCTACTTTTAAACTGTTGTCATGGGTTGATTTCCACCAGTGGTTTAAAGGTTTGAAATATTGCAGAAATTAAATTTCAATAAAATGCCTGTATTTAAAAATGTTGCGGTGCTGGATGTTAGGTTTTGTGATGGCTACGGGTAGGAAGCCTTTGAGCTGTGCATATGATCAATGTGCACAACTGTAAATTGTGTATTTTAGATATGGAAATGACATAAGTTTTGATATTTGGGATATGGTCAGTGCACTATTTTGGGTTGTTCTTGGCTGGCCATTGGGCTAGTTATGTCATATAGACTTGGTAATTCTGTTGTCAGATGCTTTCAGTCGAATTGTAGCTTACATTTTCCAACTGCAGTAAATTATTTTTATTTCTATAAAAATTCAAAATGACAGTGAAGGTGTTGCAGCGGTGGTCAAGTAATGTAATCAGCATAGAACCAAACACAGTGTAACACCAACTACACCAAATGGAAAAAAAAAATGTGCACTTAAATAATACTTGCTCTGTTTTTAAACACTAATTTTATACTTAATATACAAAAAAATATTTAGTACTTAAGATAATTTTAGGAACATCTATAGTGTACAAAATTTTGCTATTTTGAGACACTAATGTGCTTTTTGAACTAAAATGTGATTTATCTCTATATTAAAATAATGTATGTAGTTATGTATTATGACTTGTAGTACACCTATCCCCCCATCCCCCCCTAAAAAAAAAATCATACCCCCGGCCCACCTTGAATATCCCTCGGCCCACCCTGCAGCTCATATCTGGAGCCGGGCCTGTACTGAACCAGATTCGCACATCCACAGACGTACAAAAAATGTCCCCGTTAGACGTTAGATACTGAAACAGATTTGCACGTCAACAGACGAACAAAAAATGTCCCCGTTAGACGTTATGTACTGAACCAGATTTGCACGTCCAGTAGACTTCTAAAAGTGGTTCTGCACCGACAGACGTTATACAGACATTATTTGAACGTCTCTCTGACGTCACGTGTTTGCTGGGCAAAAACGACGTCATTTGAGGCAGAGCCGGTGCCGGACCAGTGGATCCGTGTGTGGACCACGTAAAAAGAGTGAACCCGGTTATCCATGCGAGGACCACGGCTGATGCCTGTCACTGACTTACATTAGTATCACTTCCGTGAACCCATCACGGAATTTTCGACGATACCTACCACCTGGATGCTCTCTCCTCTTTTCTCAGTTGTTTCTCTATTCCCCTATTAAATTCTTCCACTTCACTGAAATAGTAAATGGAGAACATAATCACTGCTAGGTTAACAGAAATACTGTTAACGCTTAAAAAAAGGATACATTGGACATTGTATAAAAACAATTCTATTTTCTACTCTTACCTGTGATGATAATCGGGACCAGAGAGGAAGGCCTGCTCAGCATCCTGCAGAGACAAATTCTGAAGCCCAGCCAGGCCATATATGATGGCCTATCAAAAGAAAATTGTTAATTGAAATATACACAGGTCTGAACGAAGCCAAATAGCACTTTATTACGAGAGAGACCGGTCTCCTGAGGAGA
>NC_133370.1:35046708-35204208 GCF_049309525.1 Garra rufa
GTAATTTCACAGAAGTTGAAGACTCGTTCTCGCCCCCTACAGTGCAATTCGTATAGGTATACGTCTTCCGCGCTAAAATATCAAAGTAAAAGTCATTATAGCTTACGTAGTTTAGACCCAGCTCCCAACCCAACTTTGAGAATAGATTAACGGCGATATTTTTTTTATCGCCCGATAAGAGTCTCACGTTAACGCAGCACGTTAATGCCGATAACGGCCCACCACTAATATATATATATAATATATATATATATATATATATATATATATATATATATATATATATATATATATATAATCAAAACATGCATTTACACTATGTGGGGCTAGTCCAGCACCCATACTGGACCCTAGTATATCCCCATGTGCATATACTAATATCCATAAATGAATGTGAATTTAACGGTAAAAAACTGTAAAAATGCTACGCTAAAAACCAGTGAAATGGTAAGTTCCCGCATGTAATTTTACGGTAGTATACAGTTTTTGGAAGTGAAAAAGAACGTAAGTACGTAATTTACAGTGAATAACCGTAAATTGACATTCCCAGAAATCCCTGTGTTTCATTTTTTTATTTGATGTTTTTTGTTGAAATATCTTTTTCTTAATTTTTTCTTGGCGGTTTTGTACATTAGGGTTGTATGTTACATCTAATGTTGTTAAATTAATGTTTTTTTTTTTTTTTGCATTATTTCAGTTTTATGTGTGTTACCATGATAGTGTTTAGTGTTTGTCAAGTCAAGTCAAGTCACCTTTATTTATATAGCGCCTTTTACAATACAGAATGTGTCAAAGCAACTGCACAGTATTTAAACAGCACCATAGTGTGTAAGTAACGCATTATTGTAACAATCAATTTTCAGTTAAAGGCAGTTCATCAATGAATCCAGTGATATCATCGTCAGTTCAGTTCAAACAGTATACGATATCGCTGGAAAATGTCCCCAACTAAGCAAGCCAGAGGCGACAGCGGCAAGGAACCAAAACTCCACAGGTGACAGAGATGGAGAAAAAACCTTGGGAGAAACCAGGCTCAGTCGGGGGACCAGTTCTCCTCTGGCCAGACCAAACAACAGTTTGTACCAATGTCTGATTGTAGAGAACTCATCAGGATCCTGTGGTGTAGCGCCGATGGCCGTCAAGGTTGGCGAGGTCTTTATTGCTGATCCGCCTTGGAGCTCATCTGGTTGACATCCACGGCTATTGAAGTCATCTCCAGGTGGTGATCCATGATCTAAGCTGGGTGCGGACTGGATCCGGGGGACTGGAGTGACCATCTGATCTGGATACAGGCTGGGTTTGATGGCTACGGTGACCTCGGAATAAGAATGAAACAGACTAATATTAGCGTAGATGCCATTCTTTTTACGATGCAACGAGTGCATCAGGTGTTATGGGAGGTGTTTTCGGTTCCGGTTGACCTAATTAATGCAGCCTAACAATCCTTTAACGGATTTGAATTATAGGAATGTGTTAATGATTTTATGTGTAAGCCAGGTTAAAGAGATGTGTCTTTAATCTAGATTTAAACTGACAGATTGTGTCTGCCTCCCGAACAGTGTAGATTGTTCCAGAGTTTAGGCGCTAGATAAGAAAATGATCTGCCGCCCGCAGTTGATTTTGATATTCTAGGTATTATCAAATTGCCAGAATTTTGAGAACGCAGCGGACGTGAAGGACTATAATACGATAGGAGCTTGTTCAAGTACTGAGGAGCTAAACCATTGAGGGCTTTATAAGTAATTAGCAAGATTTTAAAATCTATACGATGTTTTATAGGGAGCCAATGCAGTGCTGACAGAACCGGGCTAATATGGTCATACTTTCTGGTTCTAGTAAGAACTCTAGCTGCTGCATTTTGGACCAGCTGGAGTTTGTTTATTAAGCGTGCAGAACAACCACCCAATAAAGCATTACAATAATCTATCCTTGAGGTCATGAACGCATGAATTAATGTTTCAGCATTTGACATTGATAGCATAGGTCGTAATTTCGATATATTTTTAAGATGGAAAAATGTGGTTTTGCAGATGCTAGAAATGTGGCTTTCAAAGGAGAGATTGCTATCGAATAGGACGCCTAGGTTCCTAACTGATGACGACGAATTTACAGAGCAGCCATCTAGTATTAGACTGTGTTTTAGGTTATTACTTGTGGAGGTTTTAGGTCCAATAATTAATACCTGTTTTTCAGAATTTAACAGTAAGAAGTTATTCGCCATCCAGTTTTTAATATCAGCTATGCATTCTGTTAGTTTTTCGAATGGATATGTTTTGCCGGGCTGCGAAGAAATATAGAGCTGAGTATCATCAGCGTAACAATGAAAGCTAACACCATGTTTCCTGATGATATCTCCCAAGGGTAACATGTAAAGCGTAAAAAGTAATGGCCCTAGTACTGAGCCTTGAGGTACTCCATACTGCACTTGCGATCTAAATGATACTTCTTCATTTATTGCCACAAACTGATGACGGTCAGATAAGTACGATTTGAACCATGCCAGTGCACTACCACTAATGCCTACATAATTTTCAAGTCTATTTAAAAGAGGTTGTGGTCAATAGTATCAAATGCAGCACTAAGATCCAGTAGCACTAATAGAGAGATGCAACCACGATCGCTTGACAATAGCAGGTCATTTGTTACTCTAATTAGAGCAGTCTCAGTACTATGATATGGTCTAAAACCTGACTGAAAATCCTCACAGATACCATTTTTCTCTAAGAAGGAGCATAATTGTGAGGATACTACCTTTTCTAGTATCTTTGACAGAAAAGGGAGATTCGAAATTGGTCTGTAGTTAATTAATTCATAGGGGTCAAGTTGTGGTTTTTTAATGAGTGGCTTAATAACAGCTATTTTGAAGGTTTTGGGGACATATCCTAATGATAGTGACGAATTAATAATATTCAGAAGAGGATCTATGACTTCTGGAAGTGCCTCCTTTAGTAGCTTAGATGGAATAGGGTCTAACATACATGTTGTGGGTTTAGATGATTTAACAAGTTTATACAATTCCTCCTCTCCTATAATAGAGAATGAATGGAATTGTTCCTCAGGAGATCTACAACGCACTATCTGATGCGATACTGTAGCGGGCGGCTGTATGGTTACAATTTTATCTCTAATAGTGTCTATCTTGGAGGTAAAGTACGTCATAAAGTCATTACTGCTGTGCTTTTGGGAAATGTCTGCACCTGTTGCTGCTATATTTTTAGTTAATTTAACCACAGTATTGAACAAATACCTAGGGTTATGTTTGTTTTCTTCTAAGAGAGATGAAAAGTAATCCGATCTGGCAGTTTTTAATGCTTTCCTATAAGATAAATTACATTCACGCCAAGCAGTACGAAAAACCTCTAGTTTTGTTTTTCTCCAGCTGCGTTCCATTTTTCGTGCTTTTCTCTTTAGGGCGCGGGTATGATCGTTATACCACGGTGTTACACTGTTTTTCTTAATCTTTTTTAGGCGCACTGGAGCAACTGTATCTAAAGTGCTAGAAAAGAGAGAGTCCATAGTTTCTATTACATCATCAAGTTTTTCTGAGCTATTGGATATGCTGAGGAATTCAGATAAGTCAGGAAGATTACTTACAAAGCAGTCTTTTGTAGTAGAAGTGATGGTTCTACCGTATTTGTAGCAAGGAATTGAATTAACAGTTTTAGCTATCTGGATTATACAAGAGACTAGATAATGATCTGAGATATCATCGCTTTGCTGCAGAATTTCAACGCCATTAACATCAATTCCATGTGACAGTATTAAATCTAGAGTATGATTTCGGCAATGAGTAGGACCTGACACGTGTTGTCTAACCCCAATAGAGTTCAAAATATCTATAAATGCTGTTCCTAATGCATCTTTTTCATTATCAACATGGATGTTAAAATCACCCACTATTAAGACTTTATCTGCGGCCAGCACTAATTCGGATAGAAAATCAGCAAATTCTTTAATAAAGTCTGTATGGTGCCCTGGTGGCCTGTATACAGTAGCTAGCACAAACGTCACAGGGGATTTATCATTAGTACTTGTTTCTCTGGATAATGCTATATGAAGCACCATAACTTCAAACGAGTTATAATTGAAGTCCGTTCTCTGAGAGACATTGAGAATACTGCTATAAATAGTAGAAACACCTCCTCCTTTACCTTTTAGACGCGGTTCATGTTTATAACAGTAATCTTGGGGGGTGGACTCGTTTAAAATAATGTAATCGTCTGGTTTTAGCCAGGTTTCTGTCAAACAGAGCACATCTAGGTTATGATCAGTGATCATATCATTTACAAAAAGTGCTTTCGTAGAAAGGGACCTGATATTCAATAAGCCAAGCTTTATCAATTGTTCCTCTGTATTATATATATTTTTTATTTGTTGAACATCAATTAAATTGTTAGTCTTGATTTGATTCAGGCGTTTTTTGTATTTGTTATTTGCTCGGGGAACAGACACAGTCTCTATAGTGTGATATCTAGGTGAAAGGGTCTCTATGTACTGAGAAATAACTGATTTCTGTGACGTGAGGCGGCTAGCAGACGGTCGGTTTAGCCAGTCTCTCTGCTTCCTGACCTGGGCCCCAGTTAGTCAAGTGCAAACTCTAAGACTATGTGCCATATTTCTAGATAGAAGAGATGCTCCACATCCGGAGGGATGAAGACCATCTCTTTTCAACAGGTCAGGTCTGCCCCAAAAGCTTGTCCAATTGTCTATGAAACCTATGTTATTTCGCGGGCACCACTTTGACATCCAGCCGGTTAACGATGACAATCTACTATGTATCTCATCACCACGGTAAGCCGGGAGGGGACCAGAGCATATTACAGTGTCTGACATCGTACTTGCAAGTTCACACACCTCTTTAACATTATTTTTAGTGATCTCCGACTGGCGAAGTCGAACATCATTAGCGCCGACGTGAATAACAATCTTACTGAATTTACGTTTAGCATTAGCCAGCACTTTTAAATTTGCCAAGATGTCAGGCGCTCTGGCTCCCGGTAAACATTGGACTATGGTGGCTGGTGTCTCTATTTTCACATTCCGTACAATAGAATCGCCAATTACTAGAGCACTTTCATCAGGTTTCTCAGTGGGTGCTTCACTGAGTGGGGAGAACCTGTTTGATGTTCTGATCGGAACGGAAGAGCGGTGTTTTGACCCGCGACTATGCCGTCTCACAGTCATCCAATTGCCCTGCTGCATGGGCGTTGTTACCGGAACCGAACAATGTACAGGGCTTTCTGAGCTAGTCACATCCAAAACCGTATCTAAGGCCCTCACATTCTTACTATCCTCCATTAAAGTTTGGATGCGTGACTCTAGTTCTGAAATCTTCTCTGTCAGCCTGACTATATTCCTGCATTTATCACAAGTATAAGGCTCGCTGCTGACAGAGATAGATAAGCTATACATGTGGCAAGCAGTGCAGACTACAATTGTAGGAGAAGAAGCCATTACTCACCGTGATTGTAGAATGATTTCAACTTACCAATGTTGTTAGAGTTCCTGAAGAACAGATCAGGGGGAGAAAAAACGGAACGGAACCGGCTAAAAGAGTACTAACGATATTAAACACGAGAAAAAAAAATAAAAACGTGAATGGAACGCAGATGGCAAGTTAACCGGCCAGCGCAATGCTAAAAATAGTAAACAAGAGTTAAAAGCGTGAATGGAGTGTGAGCGGCAAATTAACCGGCTATGGAATGCTAACGCGCTGCACTCGTGATTATAGAGTAAGGCGAACAATCAAATTAGTCAGATTAGTTTGATGGATAAGACCAGAAATTAAGTTAAGCTATATCTATCAATTTAAAACGGCAGAATTAACAATAAGATAGAGAATCCAGTAGAAAATCCAGTAGAAAAACGAAGCTGCAGAGAGCTACAAACAAAACAAACAGTGTGAATGACACTGTGCACCTTCTATATATGTTATTATTTAAAACCTCCTTGTGATGGGCTTTGGTTCATCATGTGATGTTGTCATCACCACATGCTTTTGATGGTTATCAGTGTATTACAAAGGTACAAAACAGATTTCAGTACTTCAAAAGGTTAGTACATTACCATTATATCAGTTAATGAAATTACGGTATTTACCTATAAATTTAAGTGAAAACCGTGAAACATAAAACATTGCTACCGTATTTTTTACGGTAAAATTCTGGCAACCACAGCTGCCAGTTTTTTACCGTAAATTTAATGGATTTTTTTTTTTACAGTGCAATATGGGTCTTTTATGGGCCCCACATTAGCCCCAGTCATGACCCATATTTAGAGCCCATATGGGGCCTACATGGTAGAATGTTGGCTGGGGTGTGGTGTGCTGTCTTTGTCACATTGTGGCACACTACACACTATAGGTGCAAAACGGTTGAAATCTAGGATTTCCATTTCATGTTTGTGGTCTCTCACATTTTGAAGATCTTATAAGATTTGAAAAATCTTTTAGTGATTACCCAGCCTTACTCTAACACTCTGTAGTGTGCACATATTATAAGTGTTCTTTTAAAACTCAGGATTTTGTATAATTTAGGAATATACTGTAAAACAAGAGTCAGATTAACTAAATGAAAAAGTTATTTTCACTACAATACTTGTGAAAGTCCACAGAAAGCAGGAGTAAAACAGGAGCAAAGTAATAAACTGATAAGGAGAGTAAATATTTAACTGAACTGTATTAGTAAGTTTTTGCACAAGAGAGATCTGTTAGTTTAATTTAGTTTTGTGGGTCACCATTGTGCTGGAGAGTAGAGCCTGTGCTTCAGTCAATGATGAGCCACCAGCACTGATGTTGTTCTGCTTTATTTAAAGACGGTAACTGTGGAGTTGCTGATACAGTGGTGATCTCTTTGTTAAGTACTTGTCACGGTTCATGTATCCGCTGTCTTCTCAGGTCTTGTGATTTGTTCGTTTGTCATGTGATTGTCACGCTCGCTCAGCTGAGTTGCCAATCAGCCAGCCACAGGTGTCTCTCATCACCACTGCCTATTTATACTCACAGCATTCTCTCTCCCTCGTCTGATAGTTTTCCCGGATCCCTCGTCGTGTTGGTTCGTCTTGCTCTGTCTGGTTCGAGTGTTTGGATTGTTCTGTCGTGGATGTTGTCGCTGTCTTCGTGTTTCACTGGATTCACCACAGCACCATCGGACTCTCTCACCACCATCACCAGCCATCTAACCCCTGTGTCACCCAGCTGAGAGATCGCACCATCATCACACTGTTTGTATCTACTTCAATAAACTGTCATTTCATTTCATCCTGCATTTGCTTCCTCATCTTTACCCGCACGTCACAGAACTATCAGACCAATAATGGAAGCAGCAGGCACCACCCCGCCCACCCTGGAGGATTACATGCGGGATTGTATCTCTCGGCTGGAGAAACAGGAGAAGGGCTCTGAGGATTCCGGTCAGGCCATCAGAGCTCTTGTGACACAGGTGTCTGAGCTCACCCAGCGTATGCGTCAATTGCAACTTCCCGCTGCGCTCGCCACACCACCCACGCCGCCCGCCCCTCTCGCTGCAGTCGGAACATCTGCTCTCGCTACCCAGCCAGAGCCCCGCCTTCCCCCGCCGGAGGTCTATAGTGGTGAGCCGAACCAATGCCGAGCCTTCCTCACTAAATGCTCTATGCATTTCACTTTACAGCCGCGCACATTTTGTAGTGAGGAGGGCAAGGTGGCGTTCGTGCTCACCCTATTGACGGGGAGGACGGCACTTTGGGGCTCGGCGGTGTGGGAGAATCAAGACCCTTGTTGTGCCTCGTTCGCCACACTCGCCGCCGAAATGAAAAGGGTGTTTGACCGCGCGGTCTCAGGAAGGGAGGCTGCGCGGATGTTGGCGGATCTCCGACAGGGGGGGAGTTCCGTCTCCGATTATTCTATTCAGTTTCGCACCCTGGCGGCGGAGTGTAATTGGAACGAGGAAGCGCAGTGGGATATGTTCCTGCATGGGTTGGCTGATCGAGTTCAAAAGGAGATCTACGCCCTGGATCTACCCGCCAACCTTAATGGACTTATCGACCTTGCACTGCGGGTAGACTCTCGACTCTCCCGAGCCGAGCGACGGGGATTTTCCGCTCGGCTCCCCCCTGGGGAGGGAATGTCAACTCGAGCCAGCGGCAGAGAACCGATCAGCCACACCAACGAACCCGAGCCCATGCAGGTGGGTAGAGCTCGGCTTTCCCGGGAGGAGAAGGAGAGGCGGAGGTCCCAGGGCCTTTGTCTGTACTGTGGCGCGGCAGGACATTTCGCTTTCAACTGCCCGGTAAAAGGCCCAGCCCGGCAGTAAATCTGAGGCTACTGTCGGGTGGGATCTCTGCTGAGAAGACCTCATCCACCTCGACCTCCACGCTCCTTCCGGTAAGGTTAAGATGGCACACACAGGATCACATCTGCACTGCACTGTTGGACTCCGGGGCCGAAGGTAATTTTATGGACTATTCATTTGCTCGTGCTAATCATGTTCCCCTCCGTCCCCTCACCAACAGCATCGCAGTCCACGCCCTCAACGGTCAGCTCCTTCCCCGGATCACCTTCACTACAGAACCCATCACTCTCACTGTGTCTGGCAATCACAGTGAGAGTATCCCCTTTTTCATCCTGGACTCCCCTCATGCACCCGTTGTTCTTGGACACCCGTGGCTCATAAAACATAACCCCAAGGTTGATTGGCAGCTCCAGTCTGTGTCTGAGTGGAGCGTTAAATGTCATGAGTCTTGTTTTGTCTCTGCTTGTCCGTCTGTCTCTGTTTCTATGTTTCAGGAGAAGGCGGTGGATCTGTGTAACGTGCCCTCTGAGTATCTCGACCTGAAGGAAGTGTTCAGTAAGTCTCGGGCTGATTCTCTCCCTCCTCATCGTCCCTATGACTGTGCTATAGAGTTATTGCCAGGTACGTCTCCGCCCAAGGGCAAACTTTATTCACTCTCGGTTCCGGAGAGGGAGGCTATGGAGAAATATATTTCTGATTCTCTAGCAGCCGGGTTCATTCGACCCTCCTCTTCACCAGCGGGGGCGGGATTCTTTTTTGTGGGGAAGAAAGACGGATCTCTGCGACCTTGCATTGATTACCGAGGGCTGAATAATATCACGGTTAAGAACACCTACCCTTTGCCATTGATATCTTCAGCCTTCGAGAGGTTGCAGGGAGCGTCGGTCTTCACTAAATTGGATTTAAGAAACGCGTATCATTTGGTCCGCATCAGGAGGGGAGATGAATGGAAGACCGCCTTTAATACCCCCAGGGGGCACTTTGAATACTTGGTCATGCTCTTCGGCTTGTCCAACTCCCCAGGGGTCTTTCAAGCACTCGTCAATGACGTACTGCGAGACATGGTCGATCAGTTCATATATGTCTACCTGGATGACATATTGATTTTTTCTTCGTCTCTCCAGGAACATGTGCAGCAGGTACGACGAGTGCTTCAGAGGCTGTTAGAGAATGGGCTTTTTGTCAAGGCGGAGAAATGCGTTTTTCATGCACAGTCTGTTCCTTTTCTAGGGTACATCTTGTCGCCTGAGGGGGTGCGCGTGGATCCAGAGAAGGTAAAGGCTGTGGTAGATTGGCCAACCCCGGATTCCCGCAAGGCCCTGCAAAGGTTTCTTGGGTTCGCCAATTTTTACCGACGCTTTGTTCGTAATTACAGCCAGCTAGCCGCACCTCTGACTGCCTTAACCTCTTCCAAGACGACGTTCAGGTGGTCAGACGCAGCTAATGCTGCGTTTGCCAAACTGAAAGGCCGCTTCGTTTCGGCTCCCATCTTAATTACCCCTGATCCATCACGTCAGTTTGTGGTGGAGGTTGACGCATCAGAGGTGGGGGTTGGCGCGGTCCTGTCCCAGCGCTCAACCACAGACGACAAAATGCATCCTTGCACGTTTTACTCTCATCGTTTATCCCCTGCAGAATCGAATTATGATATTGGTAATCGAGAGTTGTTGGCAGTCAAGTTGGCATTAGAAGAATGGCGTCATTGGCTTGAGGGGTCGGGGGTACCTTTCATTGTATGGACCGATCACAAAAACCTCGAATACATTAGAACGGCTAAAAGATTGAACTCTAGGCAGGCTCGGTGGGCTCTGTTTTTCGGACGTTTTGATTTTACTCTCTCGTACCGCCCGGGTTCCAAAAACGTTAAACCCGATTCTTTGTCGCGTATTTTTGACCATTCCGATCGCCCGTCCACTCCCGAGAGTATTTTTCCTGAGACGCTTATCGTTTCAACTCTCACATGGGAGGTCGAATCGAAGGTAAAAACAGCCTTAGAAGGGGTAACGCCTCCGCCCGCTTGCCCACCGAATCGGTTATTTGTGCCAGAGGAATTACGGTCCGAGGTTATTCAGTGGGGACATTGTTCTAATGTAGCATGTCATCCAGGAGTCAATCGAACCTTACATTTGGTCAAGCAACGATTTTGGTGGCCCCTTATGGCTCGTGACGTTCGCAGTTTTGTTTTGGCTTGCTCGGTTTGTGCTACTGGTAAGACTTCTAATAGACCTCCAGATGGGCTCCTTCAACCGCTGCCGGTACCTTCGAGACCCTGGTCCCATATTGCGCTAGATTTTGTTACCGCCCTCCCGCCCTCCCAGGGCAACACGGTAGTTTTGACCGTGGTGGACCGGTTCTCGAAGGCTGCCCACTTTATTCCCTTGCCCAAATTACCCTCAGCCAAGGAAACAGCGGTGACTGTGGTGGATCACGTCTTTCGGTTACATGGCCTCCCGACAGACGTGGTCTCCGACAGGGGACCCCAGTTTGTGTCCAAATTTTGGCAAGAATTTTGTAAATTACTGGGGGCTACTGTTAGTCTGTCTTCAGGGTTCCATCCACAAACCAATGGTCAAACCGAGAGAGCCAACCAAGATCTGGAAAGGGCGTTACGTTGCGTGGTCTCCAGAAATCCTTCCTCCTGGAGCCAACAACTCTCGATGGTGGAGTATGCCCACAATTCATTACCAGTATCATCCACGGGCCTATCTCCGTTTCAGTGTAGCTTAGGTTACCAGCCACCTATTTTTCCTAGTCTGGAATCCGAAGTCGCGGTCCCCTCTGCTCACGCCTTCGTCCAGAGGTGCCATCACACCTGGACTAGAGCCCGTGAGGCTCTACTCCGGGTGGGAGCGCGCACCAAGGCCAAGGCCGATCGCCACCGGTCAAAGCCTCCCGTATACGTCGTCGGTTCTAAAGTGTGGCTTTCTACTAAGAACATTCCGCTCCGCTCCGTTTCTAATAAGCTTGCTCCCAAATTTATTGGCCCGTTTCCTGTCACCAAAATCATTAGTCCGGTGGCAGTCCGCCTCAAACTTCCTCCAGTATACAGGAGAATTCATCCCGTCTTTCATGTCTCCAAAATTAAGCCAGTGTTTTTTGCACGTATTAATCCGCCAGCTCCGGTTCCCCCACCGCCGCGACTCGTAGATGGGGAACCAACCTATTCGGTTAATCGCATTCTGGACTCTAGGCGGAGGGGACGAGGATTTCAGTACTTGGTGGACTGGGAAGGTTACGGTCCGGAGGAGAGAAGTTGGGTGCCTGCCAGAGACATCCTGGATCACTCTCTTATCGATGATTTCAATCGACAGGTTGCAGAATCTGGGAACGTCAGGAGACGTTCCTAGAGGAAGGGGTACTGTCACGGTTCATGTATCCGCTGTCTTCTCAGGTCTTGTGATTTGTTCGTTTGTCATGTGATTGTCACGCTCGCTCAGCTGAGTTGCCAATCAGCCAGCCACAGGTGTCTCTCATCACCACTGCCTATTTATACTCACAGCATTCTCTCTCCCTCGTCTGATAGTTTTCCCGGATCCCTCGTCGTGTTGGTTCGTCTTGCTCTGTCTGGTTCGAGTGTTTGGATTGTTCTGTCGTGGATGTTGTCGCTGTCTTCGTGTTTCACTGGATTCACCACAGCACCATCGGACTCTCTCACCACCATCACCAGCCATCTAACCCCTGTGTCACCCAGCTGAGAGATCGCACCATCATCACACTGTTTGTATCTACTTCAATAAACTGTCATTTCATTTCATCCTGCATTTGCTTCCTCATCTTTACCCGCACGTCACAGTACTTCAGCACATACAGTACATGTTTTAAAATCATGTTTTTGGTTATTCTATTATTACACATTCATTGTTTGCAATTTTATACTAAAAATATTCATTCTCAGTGAACGCAAATGGAATAAGTCCACAGTATTAATATCGTAGGAATGCTACTTTTTAAATTCAAACTGTTTAAAGCATTTGGAACAGAGTTCATTTCTATGGTAGAATTACGGTAATATACTGTAAAAAGTAAGAGCAGTAAATTAGTGATGATAATTAATGATATTTAATGGCAATTTTTTAGAATGTACCCTTTACTACTACCTGTTTTAGTGGCATGCTGGTACCTGCACCACACGTCATATAGACACATTAATACAAAATAACAAATAGAAATTTGTTAGCTAATGAATGTATCAAGACTAAACAACCACTGTGTAGAGCAGGACTGGTCTGGGACAAAATTTAGGCCAGAAAATCTCACATTTATCTGGGCCATCCCATACACCCACAACAAATTCTGAAACCATGGAAACCCTATTTTTGTATAGCCATCACATTTAAATAAAGGTTAAATAAGAAAAAAGGTTCTCTCTTGAACTGCACCTTCACTTCCATTTTCCGTTTTAGTCTCCTCATTTTCCATGATTTGCATCTCTCTGCATCTTACTTTGTGTGTGTTTGCTTTTTTCACAAATTTTCTTGTACCTGTCACTTTTCCCATCAGATATTTACTGTTATAAACAGAACTGTCTCCACCCTGTTGCAAAACATTCACCTCATTATATTCTGTTTGCAGTAACATAACTTTAATTTTAGTTCAATTTAAAGCATCACATTATGACCACATTTGATGTTTTATCTTAAAATGACTTAAATACTATTGATGTAACAAAACTATATTTTCTAAACTGCATAAATGTCAAAATTAATACAATAATGATTACATCATGACAATATATATGAACAGTTTGCTAGTGTGGCCTGCTCACAGAGAGCCTGCAGTGAGACCAAAGCAGTGGGCCTCACCTGGGCAAGCCCGCACTGGGCCTGATTATGTCTGGTGTGGGCTGGCCCTAGCCCACTGTGCCTGCAAAAAGCCAGCATGGGCCCCACAAGGACATGTTTGCAGGGAGCTCATCACAGACAGATTGTTATGTCTCAGAACAGCTCCAAGACTCAGCACCTAAAGGCCGGGACACACCAAGCCGACGATCGGCTATCTGGCCTTGTCGGACAGTTGGTGGACGTCGGTGATGCGCGTCGGTTCGGTGTGTTCCGCACGTCGGCTTTTGTCGGGCTCGCGCTGGCCAAAGTTTGCCCGATTCAACATGTTGAATCGGCGTCTAGCTTGTCGGGGCCGTCTGGGAAAGAGAGCCTCTGATTGGCTATTCAGACATCGAATCAGAGCGTGTGGAGGACTTGAATGTGAAGTGACGTAACAAGCAAAGGAAGGAGTCAAGAGGGAACCGGCTCGCTGTCATCATTTCGCAATTCGCACAATTCTATATACAATACTGCCATCTGCAGGTACGCAACGGTATATCTCCTCACGCATGCGCAGAAAGCACCTTCTAGTTTGTAGTCGGGTGTCGTCAGTTCAGTGTGTTCGAGCTCAGTTTAATTGCCCAGACGCCCACAGACGCAGCTGACTAGAGGCGACAAGACGGTCGGCTTTCGTCGGCACTAGTTGGTTGGCGTCGGGTTGGTGTGTCCCGGGCTTAAGGACGACTGTCTGGAAAACAGCCAGGGAAGCCATAACAACATATTTCAACCACCGGAAACACCAGAGCAACAGCCCATCTCATCAGACACATAAACCCTCTCTCCAGCATCTCCACTTTTAAGCATCTCAGAAAATGGAGGAACTGGTGTATGCTGGGACCAAACTGTCCCACTCTTTCATTGCAAGCCCCCCTGTGGGCCCAGTTCATCCTCCTCTTCCTCCTGTGAGAGCTCTGTGGCTGCTGCCACAACGCCAGGGCCCAAACCCTCCTTCATCTGCTGTAGGTGAACCAAAAACAACTGATAGCACTTCTCAGTGACATGTGTCAGGTCACCACTATGATAGCAGCAACATTCACAAATGTTTACAGAACAAGCGGGAACCCACCCAGCCGGCACATGACCGACCTTCAACGTTGAAATTTGGTTGAAATAAGGTCAGTTGTTGTTTCAACAGTGAAACAACGTTGATATGACGTTGAATGCTAAATGGTTGAAGATCAGTCAACACATGACCGAAATTCAACGTTGAAATTTGTTTGAAATTAGGTCGGTTGTTGTTTCAACGGTAAAACAACTTTAATAAAACTTTGAATGCTAAACGGTTAAATACTTTCAAAAGCAAGTGTTTAAATAATAATGTTAATAATAATAATAATAAGGTAACACTTTCTATGAAGCCCGTATTTATAATACATTATAAGGGTATTCTTAAGGCATTATAATGAATGCATAATGCATTATAAAAAACCTTATAATATGTTATATCATCTCATGAGTATTCATAAGAACAGTTTTAATGTATTATAATTTTTACTTATTTGTGGTTATAGCTTTTAAGAGAATGATTACCTCCTCATAGTTATAACATATTATAAGCCTCATATCTTGCCATGTTACTCATGTCACTTTACTTAAAGCATACAAATACCACTTATAAGTAACTATAATAATATTTCCCAAAGAACCCTAAGATCAGGTATCAGTTTAGATAAATGTGTAATATGAACTGTTTGATGATTTTGATAGTACCCTTCGGATAGCTTTTGATAAGTAAGTCTGCAACTGCATGTCAGCTAGCAGTAATTATTATTAGTAGTATGCTGAATATATGCTAACACTAAATTTCGATGTTTCCCCAAAAGACAAACTATTATGTTATATTATAAGTAACTTTGCAAGTACATGAACCTTCTACCTAGCCTAACCATAACCTAAGCCTACTGATACTCTAAAGAGTGTTAGTTGGCATGTAGTTAGAAGGTTTAAGCTTATAGTCAATAGACTTAGGGGACCATCAAAATAAAACATAATATAATGTAAAAAATAAATGTAATATGATATAGTCCATTATAAATTAAGTGGATTTAATATGCCGTTCATTGTGTGTTATAAATCATCATAATCTTAAAAGTTATGACCTCAAATACTCAAGTATTATAATGTATTATAATTGTTGTTATGATTATTCTTGAAATTATATAACATATTATAAGGTTTCTTATAATGCATTATGCATTCATTATAATGCCTTAGAAATACCCTTATAATGTGTTATAAATAGGGGCTTCATAGAAAGTGTTACCGAAAAGTTTGCCTTTTAAATGATTATGAACATACTTCATGAAACTTATAAAATATGTGTATTAAATTATAATTATCATCACCAACAATGAAACTATAAATACATTTCGCTTCCACATGCTGAAACAAGTCCTATTGGTTGTTTTACCTTACTAATTTGATCATGATTGGTTAATCTGGATGTCATTCAGGAAACTGACAGGTGAAACTGCGCGCGCCTTTGTAATTTAAAAATTTCGACCGTTACCGCATCTTCTTGTGAGGCTGTGAGCTACATAGACTGTATGAGGGTGTTCAGGGAGGGGTAGTACCTCTAGTGTGGGGGCATGTCGTGTCCTTCTCTTTTAGGGCAGCTCATCCACCTTTGGCCCCCACCTGTCACTCAGCTCTCACCTGTGGCTCCTAGTAGCTGTAGCATGCGCAGCGGCCACATCCCGGGCAACAGCTTCGACAGGCTGGCTAAACCAGGTTGAGGGTAGCCGTCGTGAAGAGCACGGCTAGACACAAAAGATGCCCTGGTCAACCACTGCGCCCAACCCATCTCCAACCGCCTCGACTTGTCCTGCCATTGGAGTAAGATGGAATCTGGGAAAAGAGAGTGAGGCTGAATATGCGCACTTCTCCCTCACTTTAATCCAACCCACGCGCAAGTCTTGACATCTTGATCTTTTCTGGATCTTGACATTTCCCAATGTTTTGTAAAAAGTCCTGTGGCGATAGGCGAGCGACGAAGCAGCAGGTGTGGATTCACTGGGAGCTGTAGCCGCGGACCTGCACGCAGGCGACTCAGGTCTAATGGTCGTCGTCTCGCTGACCGAAGCAACAGCTGGATTCGGCGTCTACCTGAGTGACTGAGCAGCCCTCTTCAGGAATGCACTGCTCACCTCCGTAGTAAGAGGAAGGGGCTAGAAAAGGTGCCCTAAACACTGCTTGCTTCATAAAACCCTGGCCAGCTTACCGCGGTTGGAGGGGATCCCATTTTATGCGGTCGAAAAACAAAAATCCAAATAAAACGCAAGGTGACACCACTCATTATTGGCACATGGAATGTACGCACGCTTCAAGACAACCCCTCAGCAGATCGACCACAAAGGAGAACAGCTTTGGTCGCAAGAGAGCTAGCAAGATTTAACATAGACATTGCGGCCCTGTGTGAAACTCGCCTAGCTAACGAAGGTCAGCTCACAGAAACAGGTGGCAGTTACACATTCTTCTGGTGCGGACGCAGCAGTGCAGAATGTCGTGAATCCGGAATTGGCTTTGCGATTAAGAATTATCTTGTTCACAGACTTGTCAGTCTTCCTAAGGGCATGAGTGACCGGCTCATGACACTGCATCTCCCACTATCGAGTGGAAATCAAGCTACACTGGTCAGTGCCTATGCACCCACAATGACGAATTCGTATGAAGTAAAGGACAAGTTTTATGAAGATCTTGATGCTCTACTCTCATCCGTGAAGCGTACAGACAGGCTGATTCTACTTGGCAATTTCAACGCCAGAGTAGGGTCCGATCATTCAGCCTGGGACGGCGTCATTGGAAAAAATGGAATCGGCAGATGTAACAGCAATGGCCTACTATTATTGAAGACATGCGCAGCTCATGACTTGATCATCACTAACACCATCTTCCGCCTGCCCACTCGCAAAAAAACATCCTGGATGCATCCACGCTCCAAGCACTGGCATCTTATTGATTATGTCATTGTGCGGAGGAAAGACAGACAGGATGTAAGGGTGACAAAGGCCATGCCGAGTGCTGACTGCTGGACTGACCACAAACTCATCATGTCCAAATTCAGCTTTCACATCAAGCCAAAGAGACGTCCACAGGGTAACAAAGCTGTGATGAAAAAGATCAACATCAGCAAATTAAGGAACCCCAGTACAGCAGCTTCATTAGTAGAAGATCTTGACAACCAACTTTCAGAGTTGCAATTAGAGGGACCTGCTGAGAAGGAATGGGAACGCTTCCGGGATACTGTGCATTCTTCTGCATTAAAGGTTCTTGGACCCTTACATAGGAAACATCAGGACTGGTTTGATGAAAACGATGAAGAGATCAAGGCTCTACTTGCTGAAAAGCACCGCCTTCACGGTGCTCATCAGAACGATCCATCATCAATAGCTAAGAAAAATGCTTTTAACAACACTCGCAGGACCGTACAGAGCAAGCTTCGCAAGATGCAGGACTCCTGGCTAATGGCCAAAGCTGAGGAAATCCAGAAGTTTGCTGACAGAAACGATGTCAAATGGTTCTATGAAGCCCTCCGATCTTTGTATGGACCTCAGCCCTCAGGGAGTTCACCTATATTGGACTCAGATGGTGTAACTACCATTAACGAGAAGACTTTGATCCTGCAGCGCTGGGCTGAGCATTTTCAATCCATTCTGAACCGTCCATCCTCCATCAACAATGAGGCGATTGACAGAATGCCACAGGCGGATATCAACCATAGCCTGGACGTTCTACCATCAGTGACTGAAACCTTACAGGCCATCAGCCAGATGTCCCATGGCAAGGTCCCAGGATCTGACGCAATCCCAGCTGAAGTCTACAAGGCTGGTGGAGCAGTGCTTGGTGACAAACTCACCCAGCTGTTCCAGTCTTTCTGGAATCAAGGATCCATTCCTCAGGAGCTGAAAGATGCATCCATAGTACATCTCTATAAGAGGAAAGGAAATCGACAAGTCTGCGATAATCATAGAGGGATATCACTGCTCTCCATTGCAGGCAAGATCCTTGCACGAGTATTGTTAAATCGCCTGACTGACCACCTGGAACAGGGTTTATTACCCGAGACACAATGCGGTTTCCGCACAAAGTGGACATGTGGACAACCCACAGTGGACATGATTTTTGCAGCCCGACAGCTTCAGGAGAAGTGTCAAGAGCAGAACTGTGACCTGTACACCATTTTTGTGGATCTCACTAAAGCTTTCGACACTGTCAGTCGCGAAGGTCTGTGGCGCATCATGTCAAAGTTTGGATGCCCTGACAGATTTATCTGGATGGTACGTCAATTCCATGACGGCATGATGGCTTGTGTTCTGGATGACGGAGAAGCTTCAGGGGCCTTTCCCGTCACAAACGGCGTCAAGCAAGGGTGTGTGCTGGCACCAACCTTGTTCAGCATGATGTTTTCAGCCATGCTGTCAGATGCTTTTCAGAACAGTTCCTTGGGAATCAACCTGAGATACAGGACAGATGGGAAACTGTTCAACCTGCGAAGACTTCAGGCTGTCACCAAAATAAAGGAGACTGTGTTACGTGACCTCCTTTTTGCTGACGATTGTGCCCTGAATGCTGGATCCGAGCAGGAAATGCAAGCCAGCATGGACAAATTCGCAACAGCATGCGACAACTTCGGCCTTCTCATTAATACAAAGAAAACTGAAGTGATGTACCAGCCAGCTCCGAAATCCCAATATCAAGAGCCCACCATCACAGTGAAGGGACAAAAGCGGCAAGCAGTGGACCAATTTACATACCTTGGTAGCACCCTCTCTCGTGCAGTGACAATTGACATCGAGGTCAACTGCAGAATTGCCAAGGCAAGTTCTGCATTCGGCAGACTGCGGAGCACTGTATGGGATCGTCGTGGAATAAGCCTTGCTACAAAGCTTAGAGTCTACCAGGCAGTAGTTTTAACTACCCTGATATATGCCAGTGAGACTTGGACTGTATACAGGAGGCATGCTAGGCAATTGGACCACTTTCACATGACTTGCCTCCGCAGACTTCTGAGGATACGGTGACAGGACAAGGTGCCAGACACAGAAGTCCTTTGCAGAGCAGGCCTGCCGTCAGTCTATACTCTGCTGATGAAAGCGCAAACACGATGGGCAGGCCATGTTGTAAGGATGCTAGACCACCGTATCCCTAAACAACTCTTCTATGGCAAGCTGTCTTAAGGAAAGCGATCGCGTGGGGGACAAAAGAAGCGATATAAAGGCATGCTGAAAGCCTCTCTCAAGTCTATGGATATTGACACCACCTCCTGGGAAACCCTGGCACAAGACCGATCGACATGGCGCACGCTTATCCACCAAGGCTGCCAGACAGCTGAAGCTAGAAGGATAACCATAGCAGAAGAGAAACGAGCATTTCGTAAAGCTAGAGCTGCAAATTCTGCAACAGGGGTGCCTACACATATCTGCCCGATATGTGGCAGAACATTCCGTAACCAAATTGGCCTTATCTGCCACTTGCGGATACACCGTGGACAGTCTACAACTTGATAGATGTTTAGGTCTTCTTCGAAAAAACGATGGACGCACACACATATCTGGTGTTGTGTGTTGCTAGTACTTGTTAATGTCTGCCTTTAAGAGATTCACATTTTTAGATATAAATGCCATGCATTACTGCAGGTGTGTTTACATTTTTAATCCTATAATAACAGTTCTAAAGATGACATACTTTATTTTTCTTTTCTGTATATCATATAACGGCAAATGCCTTTATAATTTAAATGAATTAAGATTGTTTAAAGGAATGGTATAAAACGAAAAACAGCTTTTTAAGAAAATTTCAGTAAACCATGTATTCTTTCCCATTGTAGATTCATTAAGGATCCAACTTATTGGCAGTTTGGTAAGGAATTGTTCATCTGCTACTTTGCACTGTCAATTCTGGTAGAGATTCATTGATCTTTTGTTACAGGTTTATTTTAATGTAATACAAATGTACAAATTTTACTTGTTTCACTAAGTACACTGTTTAGTTAGAATTGTGATTAAAACCGTGTTGTTTAAATCATTGCCCAAAAATCGTAATAAAGCCTTCAAATCAGGAAATAAAGCACTATACAGCACGGCCAGAGCTGACCTGAAGAGAGGGTTAAGGAAAGCCAAAGCTGACTACAGGAGGAAAATAGAAAGCCATCTCTCAAATAACAACCCGCGGCAGGTATGGCAGGGTATTCAGCAGATCACCAACTTCAGGGGACAGACCAGCATAGCTGTGGACTCAAGCATCGCACTGGTGGAAGAGCTAAATACCTTTTTTGCATGCTTTGAGACCCCACCCCAACAGTCAGCAGTTACATCACATCAGCTTCAACCAGCCCCCAGATTCCAACTGCTGACTGTACAGGTACAGGAAGTGAAAGAGTTGCTCAGCAGGGTGAACCCCAGGAAAGCAGCGGAACTAGATGGTGTACTTGGGAAGGCACTCAAGGCCTGTGCTGACCAGCTCTCACAGGTGTTCACAAGCATCTTCAACCTTTCCCTGACACAGGCTACTATTCCAGCCTGCCTAAAGTCGACTACTATCATCCCGGTACCCAAAAAATCGAATATAACCAGCCTAAATGACTACCGCCCAGTGGGACTTTAACCTATCATCACCAAATGCCTAGAACGTTTGGTCTTGGGTCACATTAAAGGTTGCCTCCCTCCCTCGTTCGACCCCCATCAATTCGCTTACAAGGCAAATAGGTCAACTGAAGACGCCATAGCCATCACCCTACATACAGCGCTGAGCCATCTGGAGCACAGAGGAAGCTATGTTAGGTTGCTCTTTATTGATTATAGCTCAGCCTTCAACACTATCATCCCTGACATCCTGGTCAGCAAACTGACTGATCTGGGACTCCACCCACTCACCTGCTCCTGGATTAAAGACTTTCTCACAAACAGACCACAGTCAGTAAAACTTGGACACAACCTCTCCGCCACAAGATCTCTGAGCACGGGCTCCCCACAAGGGTGTGTGTTGAGCCCACTACTCTATAACCTCTACACCGCCGACTGTAGACCCATCCAGCCCAGTAATACCATACTGAAGTTCGCGGATGACACAACTGTGGTGGGGTTGATCTCTGAGGGTGATGAGTCAGCCTACAGGGATGAGGTTCTGAAATTGTCCAAGTGGTGTCTGGCAAACAACTTGACTCTCAACATCTCAAAAACAAAAGAAATCATTCTGGACTTTAGGAGACACCGGGCAGACCTGAGCACTCTCTACATTAACGGAGATTGCGTAGGGAGAGTCTACGCTTTCACCTTTTTGGGCACCATAATATCTGCCGAACTCTCATGGTCAAGAAACACTACTGCTGTCTTCAAAAAAGTACAGCAACGTCTGCACTTCCTGAGAGTGCTCAGGAGGAACAACGTCAGGAAGGAGCTGCTAGTGACCTTCTACCACTCCACCGTTGAGAGCATCTTAACTTACTGCATTACGGTGTGGTTTTCCCACTGCACAGAGGCAGAACGGAAGAAGCTCCAGAGAGTGGTAAACACTGCAGAGAGGATCATTGGCTGCACCCTTCCCTCCCTAAAGGACATCTACTTATCCCGTTGCCTCAAAAGAGCAAAGGCAATCACTAAAGACTGTTGCCATCCAGCCTTCCCCATGTTTGACCTGCTGCCCTCAGGCAGGCGTTACAGGTCTATCAGGACTAGAACAAACAGACTCAGAAACAGCTTCTTTCCACAAGCCATCACCATACTGAACACACACGGTCACTGACTGTTTTCCCCCCATATGTACACACAGTGAACCCAGCAGAGGGAGCCCTCACCCAGTCAGACAGTTGCTGCTCCCTCTGTTGCTTCTCTGGTTATTTCCTGTCTGTCAGCCATTTAAGCCAGCCCAGCAGAGGGATGGCCATGTAACGCCAGCCCAGCAGAGGGAGCCCTCACCCAGTCAGACAGTTGCTGCTCCCTCTGTTGCTTCTCTGCTTATTTCCTGTCTGTCAGCCATTTAAGCGGGCCATGCCAAACAGATCGGTGCAAAGAATTGTTTTGCTCTTGCGGACCTTACCAAGCGTTTTCCTTGTTTCCTTGTTTCCTTGTTGTTTTTCCCTAGCCCTAGCCATAGTTTTGTTTTTGTTTTTCAGTCTTAGCTATAGTTCTTCCTAGTTTCATTGTTTTGTTTTTCATTTGTTACTTTGGACTGCCCTCTTGGTTTTCGACCCCCGCCTGCCTTATTGGATTTACGCTTTTGTCTTGCCATGTTTGTTCCTGTTTGCTGGTGTTTGACCCTGCCTGGCTTGACCACGTCTGTCAATAAAGCTGCACTTGGATCTATTCACGCTGTCCCAGAGTCCTATTGTAACAGTCTCTACTAATAGTGAAACTTTAAGTTAAATTTCTTCAAAACCACGCTGTTGTTACCTCGCTTCAGAGAAGTTGTTAATCGTCAGAACAGGGCACTATTTGACATCAATAGGAGAATGAGTGGGAGAAATAGAGTATGTGCTTTCCATACATAATAAAACATAATATTGGAAATAATCTTTTTGTCATGGCGCGCGTAGTAAGGCGCAACATGAAGTTGTAGCAAATGTAGTCTATCGTAGCCAGACCTTCAGACTGACGGCTGAAGGTCTGGAATTCATGGCAGCTTTCATTGGCCAAGGCCCGCCAGTAAGGCAGTTTGACCGACATGTCAAACAACCAATCACAATTCGTTTCGTTCAGCGTCACGTTTCGGTGCGTGGAAATGCCCCCACAACATAGGTTTATAGGTTTAAATAGTTTTTTTTTTTTTTGTCACCACAATGTGCGCACAGCTGCAAGTGACATCTTTAACGTCTACTCCAAATTGGTCTATTGACAACAGGCCATTGAATTATTAGAAAATAATACACACCCATGTTAGTAAAACATTCTCGAGCTTACTGAAGGAAAATAAACAGTCTATTGATTAATTACAACCAAAAAGATAAATAAATATATTAATCAAAATACAAATGAAATAGTTTTTTAAGTTTTTCAGATTGGTCTATAGTAAAGGCTACCACAGAAATAGCCTACTACAAACATTTAATGAAGTAATAAATGTACAAATAAAACAATTATCTACACAATCTTCACTGTATACATTAAATATAGATGATTCTTATTAAAGTTACTAAACTGCTTCAATCAAGAGCAGTGAGTGGTTTTCTCTTTTTTGTTGTTGTTTGAGTATGACGCAGTCTGCGGCAGCAGATTGCTGTCACTTTAATGCTGCATTCCAGGCTGGTTTTTGAGCTGGTAAATCACAACTTCAAACCATGACTCACTACTTTGTAGCGTTCAAGGCAAGTCACGCTAGACTTTCTTGGCGCATTTATTATTTTTATATTATTATTAATTTGATTGCAACGTTATATTGATCTAAGCTCTATTTTTCCACCGTCTAACACTTGCATAAACACAGCACCCGTGGGGGCTGACATTGTTGTTTCGCGGGCTATGTTAGGTCAGAACTCGGAACTGGGAGTACATCGATCTAGTACGAGTTCACGGGTGGGAAGTCACGGATTTGACTGTCGCTCCAGTGCACTTTCACGGGTAGAAGGTTGGAAAAACACGGGTTACGGGTTGCCTGGAATGCGGCATACGACCGGACACACACAGATTCCGCAGGCTTTCAAGTACCCCAATAGTATCTGTAATAATGATTCGAGTCGAAATTTTCCGTCAACTCTCTCTGGACTCGGCAATAATTCCCGAGTCCGAAAAGCTAGAGTCCTAGTCAAGTCTGAGTAAAAATGCATCCGAGTCCGTGACAAGTCCGAGTCCACTAAAAATTGTACTCGAGACATGACTCGAGTGCGAGTACAAGTCCGAGTACCCCATCTCTACAGCTTACTATGGTACTATCTACATTATTATCCAGAAAATCACATACAATTTCTGTTATTACCATGTAATTTCCTCAATTACAATGTAGATATTACCATAGTATTACCCTGTTATTACTGATCTGTAATATGATGTTGAACCACAGTTACTTTACATTGTGCTATTCAGTTAAGTGTCTATTGATTACATTTAAATGAAAGCTGTTTTTATATTGCAATAAAATAAAATTAGTTTATTGAATTGAAAAGATGTTATATGTTTATATTATGTTGTCATATTCTAATGAATTAAGTCCTTATTACTGTACATGCCCTTGGCTGAACTTTACCATAGTCTAATATTAAATTAACATTAAAATTATAATAATAATTTAAAATAGGAATGCTTATCAAAACACAAAACATAACTTATATAAAGAACACCAAACCTAACTTTTCCTGCTTCAACATAATCAATAAAGTCAGGCCCTGTCACAGCACTGTCAGTCCAGTCATGCCATGGTCAGTCATGGTTTAAAGTACAACTTTAAATTGTACTCAAGCATTAAAAAAGTAGAAGTACTTTTTTTCTGACAGACATACAGAAATATGGTTAAAGGGAGAGAACTAAACAAAATGCAATGGCACAGGTCAAATACATATCTAGTGCAACAACAACAATTAAACACAGTATGACACTTCAAATGACACTTCAAAAATTATATACAAAGTGAATATGACATGCAACTCATGCAACCCCTGTTAATGAATGTCTTCTTAAGTGAAACAATATGTAACATGTAAGACGAATACAAATACTAGTATTTTAATCTTGACTGTCGTGTTCACTTTATATGGTTTCTGAAGTGGCCCTCTTGCTGTCACACCATGCAGGGAAAGGGAAGCCAGGAGAACAAACGTAGGTGTCACAAGGAAGGTCTGAGATGTACGGATCCATTTGCAGCATTTATTGAGAATCGTCAACAAGCAAGAGTAATCACCGGAAAACAGGAACAACGTAGGAAATCCAGTAAACAGTTCGATACTCAGGCAATGGTCACAATGGTATGTAGCAAGAATCAGAAACGAGATACACAGTCCAGGGTCATACACGGGAAATCCAACACAGAGAAAAACGCTTAGAATTATGACCATGAGGAACGATAAGACTTCGCGCCGGAAGTGTGTGTGTCTGTGGCTTAAATGCATGTGGGTAAATGTGAAACAGGTGTTTGCAGCAATCAGTGCAGTGGAAAACGAGGAGCAGATGTGTGCAGTGATTGGTGCAGTGGCTTGTGGGGATTGCAGTCCAGAAGTGTGGTGCAAGAGTTCATGATGACAGGATAGACCAGATACGTGACAGCAGGAGTCAGGGATATAAAGTACCACTTATTTATTAACAAAAACCTTAAAAAAAAAAAAACAGGAGCAAAACACAACAAAACTTCATGACCGGATAAAGAACTGAGGAAACAAACGACTTAAATAGCAGTGACAGGGGGTGTAGCAGATTAACAAGACAGGTGAACCAAATCAAAGCTAATGGGAACAAACCAATAAAACACAGAACAACAGGGGGTGACAAAGGGAGAAACCAACTGAAGTCCATGTGAGGGGAGAAAACACTAGGAAACGCTGACACTTGCATTACAAGGACTAAAAATCTTTGCTTGTGTTCATCTGAAGAAAGATATTCGTAAACATCTGGGACAACATGAGGGTCAGTAAATGATGAGAGAATTTTCACTTTTGGGTGAAAGAGCAAGATGTGATGCAGAGGCTAGAAACATATTCCAGACAGAGATTAATGGAATTAAAACATACAACATTAAAGTTTTGAAAGGCCACTTTTTTGTGTTGTCTATTTAACGTCACTGTCTAGAAGAATAATTAATCTTTTAATTGTTCATTTCGAGCATTTAGAATTTTTTTTCTCAGCAAATATTGATAAACAATTATTTGTGACTGGTTTGATTAATTAATGAGCAAATCATGTAATTATTAAGATTAAAATATATATTTGCTGACAGTCCTAATTCCTACTCAATTTATCATATAATGACATATTGTAAATACAACTTATCCGCCACCTGATAAGAACATCACTAAACATGAATTACAATTCATTTAACATACAATGTTTATTTAAACTTTGTATTTGTAACATTATTAATTGGTTGATGGTGAACTTTTAAAGCCAGACATTTACCTGATGAAAGTCATAACTGATGTAGAAATGTGTGTGAAAACAATGATAATTGATTCTCATATCAGGCATGCATGTTTGAGCTTCTGTTTATCATTTTTAATGTGCATAAGATAAAATAAAAATGTAATGTAAGGATTTGCAAATGTTCACCTTAAAATTCTTAATTATTTTTGCTATTTTTACCCAAATTAGGGTTTTTGAGCCTTTATGAGTACACAATTAATACAATTTCTTTTTCATTCATACTCGTCGCCGGAGGGCGCCCTAGCGCAGAAACTCCACAAGTGAGACTCAACGAAATCCCTTATGTGGACAAAACAGACATTAAGCTTTAGCTGTTTATGTAGCCTAGTAGCTGAATAACATGCTGATAGCATGGCAAGCCATTTTGATATTTAATCTATTACCCGTACTAGTATCTATTTTCATGTTACTAGTACTTATTTTTTAGATACTATCTTTTCCATTAAGTACTTGTACTTATTCATTAGATACTAGTGCTTTTTCTTTAGATACTAGTATTTATTCATTAGATACTAGTACTTAATCATTAGATACTAGTATTTATTTAATATATACTAGTACTTATTTAGATACTAGTACTTATTCATTAGATACTAGTACTTATTAAATAGATACTAGTACTTGTTAAATAGATACTAGTTCTTATTTATTAGATACTAGTACTTATTTTAATAGTGACTAGTAACTATTATGTTGTTACTAGTAACAAATTTAAAATTTTGCCATTGATTTCTATGAGGATCTGTTATTGACATATCAACTATTCAGTTTTGACTAGTATGTATTCCAGTTGTGACTAGTACATCATTTTTATGTACTAGTAGTTAATCATTGGGTACTAGTATTTATTAATTAGATACTAGAGCTTAATTAATACTAGTACCTATTAAATAGACACTAGTACTTATTGGTTATATATTAGTACTTATTCATTAGATAGTGTCTATTTAATAGATACTAGTATCTGTTTAATAGATACTAGCAGTGTTGGATACTTACCTTTAAAAAAGTAATTAGTTATAGTTACTAGTTACTTCTCACAAATAGTAACTGAGTTAGTAACTGAGTTACATCATTATAAAAGTAACTAATTACCAGGCAAAGTAACTATTGTGTTACTTTAAAAAAATCTAATTTAATATAACTATAATATAAATATAAAACTGTCACGTATGTGGTTGATCCTGTCATCATGAACTTGCACAACACATTCTGGACTTCATTCCCCACAGCCACTGCACCAATCACTGCACACACCTGCTCCTCGTTTCCCACTGCACTGATTGCTGCACACACCTGTTTCACATTGACTCTCATGCATTTAAGCCACTGACACACACACTTCCGGGCGAAGTCTTATTGTTCCATCTGGTCTTTATTTCCGAGCGTTTCTTTCCGTGTTTGTTTTCCCTGTGTTTGATTCCTGGACTCCTCCCCGTGTTTTGATTCTCGCTGCCAGCCCCGACCTTCTGCCTGTGTTTGACTACTCTTTGGATTATCCTCGTTGTTGTTGTTTGCCGGTGATTGACCCTGTCTGTTTACCACGCCTTCTAAATAAAGCCTGCATTTGGATCCGAACGTCTGTCTCCCGACTCCCAAGTGTTACAAAAACATTGTACACTAATCTACACTATTTTAATGTTGTGGGACAACGTCAGAGACAACTATCAAATTCATCATATTATTATAAATATTATCATTACTATAGTGGAACAATAAAGCACAATAGGTGGTTTAGAACTTTAAATATTCATTGCACAGACCGACGCAGAGAGACTTTTTTTCCTGGGCATAAGTTGCACGTTACATAAACATTTTTGCCTTTCACCACAGTGAGGGAAAAGTAGTGCTTATACTTCCAGTTTGCAAAAGCTACCTTTGAACTTGTTGGACTTGCCATCGTTGTGACTCCTGGATGTTGGTGTGAGAGACTGATCGTGCATGTGCTTGTGTGTGAACACCCGCACTACTCTGCCTCTGATTGGCAAACAATGGAAATGTACTCAATCTAAGCCAATCGCGTTCTCAGTTACACCACGTTTACAGACACACCAATCATCATCACTGGTTATGTGTCCCGCCCCGGCCCCGAACACACACACCCCAGAGAAAGAGAGGTTCCTATGGCTGAGAGAGACGCTGCTCGCATGAAAACCACTTCAGTGTTCTCCGTTATAGTAACACGCATTTTATTGTCAGTAACGGTAACGGCGTTGTAACGGGGGAAACAGTAATTTGTTTGATTACTCGTTACTGAAAAAAGTATCGCCGTTAGTAACGCCGTTTATTTATAGCGCCATTATTCCCATCACTGGATACTAGTATCTATTTAATAGATACTAGTACTTATTAATTGGATACTAGTACTTACTAAATAGATACTAGTACTATTTGTCATAGTTATGTCAGTTTATGCACTTGGTTTTTCCCATTGTCTTCCCCCGCTAATCTGTCTGCTTTGGTTTAGTCCTTGTTATCTGTATCACCTGTCTTTGTAATTAGTCACCCTTTATAAGTCTGTCTTTGAGTTCAGTTTAATGTCGGTCTTTGCTTTATGTTATCGCTACGTGTGTGGAAAGTTTTCATGTTCCTGATCAGTCTACTCCTTGGATTTTATATAAAGACTTTGTTTGTTTGTCAACTTGTGTCTCGTCTTGTCGATCCAGCACTCAACCGTAACAGTGAAAGACCGACCGAATACAGTTCCCCGGCGTGTTTCCCCTGCTTTATTTTCCGTTTTTCTCAGTGTTTATTTTTTGTCTTGTCATGGATAACCCCGCCGTCCTCATCCTGCTCCTGGAGCAGGGGAACCGCTCTCTCGAGGACCACACCAGAGACTTTATGCGACTAATTCCATTCACGCATTACCTGGACAGCTGCTTGTGCACGTTCTATCGCACGGGACTTAACACCTTAACCAAAGCGCAGCTGTCCGGGGAGGGTCCTCGAGAGAGCATCGCCAACTACATTGAGTGGGTGCTGGCGTCCTGTGGATCATCTTGGACTGTCAGTATCGTTGAGGAGGACGTCAGCCCCACTCATGTCCCAGAGCCCAGCCAAACTTCACCCCGACACGCGGAGTATGAGCCCGAGTGCACTGTGGAGGAACCTGGGCCACGAGCGACAGAGCCAGAGTCCTGCACGTCGGATCAGGTGCGTGAGCCGGCATCTACATCCGCGACGGTGGATAGCAACGTGGAGCAAGTGAGGGCAATAGAGAGCCCTGCCCACTGCAACACCGCTGGGGGTGAGCTGGAAGACAATTCTGGGGACTTAATTGATTTTTTTTCTGATATTCTGGACAATCATTCTGAGGATTTTTTTTCTGAAATACCTACCTGTCATGAGTCATCTGTCAGTCAGAAATTCACACCCACCCCCCCTCTTCTGTTCATTTCTCCGTCCGTCTGGCCACCGCTGTCCCCTGTCAGCCCCTCTGCTCACCCTCAGCCCACCATCAGTGCAGTGGGCTCGCCGCAGGGCTGCCTGTTAACATCGGTGTCATGGCTGGAGGATCCCTCAGCTCCGCCTCCAGCCTCAGAGCCCAGATCTCCACCTTGGCCCTCCGACCCTGCGGCTCCACCACGGCTCTCAACGCCCTCATTTCCACCGTCGCCCGTCAGTCCACCAGCTCCACCGGACTCCATCGTCTCTCCGGCTCCTCCCTGGTCAGTCGTCGTCCATCCGTCACCTCAGGACTCTGCTCCTCCGGCTGTGCCTTGTCGCGCCGTCCCACCGGCTCCTCCGGACTCCTCCCTCCCTCCGGCACAGCCTCCATCCTCTGTCGCTCCGGCTCCGCCGCGGACCTCCGGAACTCTGCCTCCGCCTCGGTCGTCAGTAGGGTTGGGCATCGAGAACCGGTTCCAACTTGGAACCGTTTAAAAAATAACGATGCCATTGGAATTGTTTATAAAATTTGTTTTCGATTCCGATCATCGGTTCCAAACACGCAAGTTTTGGTTTCCATTGTGGCCACCGTATTTCCGGAAATGCCGCGCGCTTGTTCAGTTGCAGCTATGGAGCACGGTAAGCGGCGCTCAAAAGTGTGGCTTTTGTTAACCTTTCCTGTTTCTCTTTCCTAACCGTGGTTGGGAGACACAGGGGAGATCCGTCTTCTCCAGGGCCGGAAGTTTTCCTCCCGGGGTTAACTCCCTAAACTTCACGCTGTTTAGTGTGATGGTAGTATATAAAAACAAAGAGGCCGTCTTGCCGAAGAATTTAGGTGCTTTATTTTGCTGGCTGCACTGAAATACACTGCACATACACTCGCTAACTACCTGCACTGGTCACCGCATCATTCTCATTCACTCTCATCCGCTGCTTCGCGGGGATCAGACGAGGGAGGGGCGCGCCTCGGACACGCGCACTCACTCACTCGCTCTCATTCACACACATACACACACTGAGCTGTCCTAAACTAAACACATTGGAGACACATCCCACAACACTACCCCCACCATGGACTGGCAATTAACAATAATTCCATTCCATCTAAATGTACTTAGCACACACTCTCTATATCTGTAGGCCTAAAATGTGAAGAGATAGCTGTGTCCCAAATAGTATGTAAATCCAAATAGGTAGGTTATACTAATTTAACAAGTGTCTAAACAGTGCTAAAAGTTCTAAGGCTCATTCAACAGTGAACGCAGGAGTGAAAAATTAATAGAAATGCAATAGTCTCTAATAAAACATAAGAGTACATCACCTTTTAAATCCTATTCTTCTGTGACCAGAGGTAATACTGTCTGACTAATACAGTAATAATCAAAACATACATTGGATGCAATAAAGTGCAAGCATGTAAAAGCATTGAAAAAACTCTCAGACTTTTTTTTTTTTTTTTTACGTGAAAACAAAAGTGCTTTTTGTAGAAACACATATAGAACAAACTAGACTAGAGTCCAAAAATGTGAACTGTAAAGTCTCTAGTGCAAACATGAACTGTCATAGGTGACTCACTCAGTGACCCAGTCCCCATACCGGGACGGTCCTCGGCGCTGACGTTGGGGCCGAGGTTCGCGCGGAGACTGGTGGTGAGGCTCTCCCACCGCACCCCCACCATGATCAAGTATCACATGGGAAGGAGTGGATGGAAGAGACCCAATCATGTGAGAATTAGCAGCAGGGGGAGTGGACGGCCGGGAATCGCTGGAACCATCACCCGAGGCAGTAGAGTAGAGGCTGTCCAGGCCGAGATCCTCCCGGTCCGCTGGGTGCCCATCCACAGCTGGTGGCAGGATCTCAGAAGGCGTCCAGCTCTGGGATTGGTCCAGGACCCAGGCATTGTCCAGGGGCTCACGGCTGCGGTAGCATTTGAGTTGATCATGGTGGACGACTTTGACCTTAGTTCTGGGGCCCTTTTGGATTCGGTAGACTAGATCGTCTAAATGTCCCATAACAAAGTAAGGTCCTTCGTAGGAGGGGAGGAACTTTTTGACTTTGTTTTTGACATGACGTGTTCCTTTGATGAGATACCACACCGCATCGCCAACTTTGTAACGTTTGTGGCAAGCGTTTTTGTCGTATTGTCTTTTTGCACGCGTGACTGACTCACCGAGAGCTTCGCGGGTGATGTTGTGAGCCAGTTCCAACCGCTCACGCATTTGTTGCACATACTCGGGGGCTGAAGATGCATGGTCAGAGTCCGGGGGCAAACCAGCCACAAGGTCCACTGGCTCACTTATTTCACGGCCGAACATCATGAAGTTGGGGGTGAAACCAGTAGCGCTGTGCTTGGTAGCTCTGTAGGCCATAACTGCATATGGGATCATCAGATCCCAATCCCAGTGACAGTGTTCTGCAGTGGAGGCCAGGATCTTTTGGAGTGTGGCGTTGAAACGTTCAACTTGGCCGTCGGACTGCGGTCTGAATGGTGTAGTGTGGGTTTTGTCGATACCAAACAAACAACACATTTCTTGGAATACCTCTGATTCAAAATTGCGTCCTTGATCGCTGTGCAGAGAGTGAGGCATTCCAAAGCGACACACCCATTCAGTTGCAACAACGTTTGCCACTGTCACAGCCTTTTCGTCGGGGATTGCGAATGCTTCAGTCCATTTTGTGAAATACTCCTGTATTACAAGTATATAACTGTTTTTACGTTCTGTCTCATTGAGTGGGCCCATGATGTCCAGTGCAATGCGCTCCATAGGGGCTCCAACTCTGACAGTTCCCATGGGTGCTTGTGGAGTCTTGTGGGGTCTGGCTCTGCATGCGCAGTTTGTACAAGTCCGGCACCAGAGGGCCACCTCTTCCCTCATATGGTACCAGTAGTATCTGGTTTGAAGTCTGGTCACAGTCCTTTCAATACCAAAATGTCCACCTACTGGCCCTTCATGCATTTGGCGCATAACATCGGGTTGCAATTTGCGTGGGAGAACAATTTGAGGATAGAACTGTGTGCCGTCTAAACAGTAAAAGCGGCGGACCAGTACTCCATCTCTGAAGTACAGCCTTCTCCATTGACTCCAGTATGTTTTGGTGGCTGGGCTGCATGGGGAGACTGTGACCCACGGGGGCCGCTCACTGCTGACCTCTAACCAAGCTCTGATTGGTGCAATGTCTGTATCAGCAGCTTGAGCCTGGCGCAACTCCTCCATAGTCCAGCCAGGAAACAGTCTGGTCTCGTTGGTATTTGTCACGTAAATAATCTCTGTTTGTTTTAAAGTGTCTGTGTTGGTAACATTGACAGCGCTTACCCCCACCGGACTCAGCAATAGGGAGCTGGTGTCAGAGTCCAAATCACATTGAATTGCTTGGTGACTTGTGGTTTTCTGCTGCGAGGAGGGGTCCTGCAGATTACAAGGACAGGACTGGCGGCAAGGCCTGCGGGAGAGACTGTCAGCATTTGTGTGTAAGCGACCTGGGCGATGGATGATTTCGAACTCGTACTCCGCTAGCTTCTCAAGCCACCGGGCTAACTGACCTTCCGGCTCTTTCATTCGCGTGAGCCAACGCAAGCTGCTATGGTCAGTTCGTACCTTGAAAGGCCTCCCAAGTAGGTATTGCCGAAAATGGGATGTGAAATCGACAATGGCTAGCAGCTCCCGTCTCGTAGTGCAATAGTTCTGTTCAGCTTTGGCTAGTTTGCGGCTGCCATACGCCAACACCCGCTCTGTGCCATCCTGCATTTGCGACAAAACAGCGCCGATACCTGTGTCGCTGGCATCAGTGTCCAGGATCATTTCACCATGGTCCAGCGGATATCCTAAGACAGGGGCTGTGATGAGGTGGTGCTTGAGCGTGTCGAAGGCGGCTTGGTGTTCAGCGTGCCACTGGAAGTGTGCATTCTTCTTTGTCAGGTTATGTAACGGTTCGGCAATGGAGGCAAAGTCTTTCACAAACCTGCGATAGTAGGAGGCGAGGCCAATGAAACGTCTGACCTCTTGGACTGATGTGGGAGTGGGCCAAGCTTGGACTTTGTTGACTTTATTGGGGTCAGTGGCCACACCGTGCTCGGACACAATATGACCTAGATAGACAACTTGGCGGCGGAACAGGCAGCATTTGGCTGGTTTCAGTTTGAGATTTGCCTGTTTAAGTCTCTGGAACACTTGGCTTAGTCGCTGCAGCATCTCAGGCACATCCTTGGCCAGCACGATGATGTCGTCCAGGTAGACGAGGCAGGTCTCCCACTGCATGCCAGCAAGGACGCGGTCCATAAGGCGTTGGAACGTCGCCGGGGCGTTACATAACCCGAACGGCATAACGTTCCATTCAAATAGCCCATTGCGGGTGCAAAAGGCGGCTGCACGGCGGGCCCTTGGTGTTAACTCAACTTGCCAATAACCTGCAGCAAGATCCAAAGTGCTGAACCATTTTGCGGTAGCGAGAGTGTCCAGCGTGTCTTGGATGCGGGGTAGCGGGTACGCGTCGGTGATGGTGTGGTTGTTAAGTGCCCTGTAGTCTATACAAAGGCGATAAGTCCCATCCTTTTTGCGCACCATAACGATCGGTGAGGCCCAACTGCTGTGGCTGCGTGTGGCGATGCCGCTCTGAAGGCCCTCACTAATCTGCCGTTCTGCACTTCGCTGCTTTTCCCCAGTCATGCGACGTGGAGGCTGCTTCACTGGAGGTCCCGGCCGGGTTATGATGTCATGCTGCACAAGACTGGTCCGGCCCAGATCACCAGGTCCCCTGGAAAAGACACTTTCATAGGCACACAACAGGTTAGATAGTTCAAGTTTTTCATGGTCATTAAAGTCAGTGGAACTCTGGGCATAGAGCTCCTGGAGGTGCTCTGGGACTGCAGGGGGGCTGGCTGGAAAGTCTGCCGCTGTGGGGCCACTGGACAAGGGCAGAGCTTCAGCTGGCTGGAGGAGACCTGCAATGGCACCTTCTTTAATAGTCACAGCCTTGTTGCCAGGGTTAAAAAGGCGTAATGGAACGATGTTGGTGGGCTGTGCATTGACTAGGGCTCTGGCAATGAGTACTTTGTGCTTTTCAACGAAGCCTTTTGTGGGGCTAAGCATCATGTCTCCCTGAGCTTCTCTGCAAAAGTGAACATTGCCCTGGGCTAGGTACTCTTGTCCCGCTTCAACCACAACAGTTCTAGCTACTCTTACAGCGTGTGACTTTGGAACAATTTCTGGGTGAAAGTAAGGCACTTCTTCCCCAAACAGAATTATGCGGTGCTTACCGAAGTCAAGGCGGGCCTCAGCTTGGGTGAGGAAAGGATGGCCAAGCAGCACCTCATTGCTCTCTATATCCGCTACAAGGAAGTTCACTTCAACCTGACGGTTGTTGATACTGACCGGTATCTTAGCCTCACCGAGCACTGGCACGTCTCCTGGTCCCACCCCAAGCAAAGTCTCTACGGTGGATGACTGAAGTGGTGGTCTCACGTCTTGGTGAATGGCGTTGTATTGGTGAAGGGGCAGCACGCTCCTCCGCGCTCCACTGTCCAGAACTGCACATACCTCCAGCTCAGATATGCGCATGTGGATGTTCATTTCACGATTCTGGCTTTTAAGGTGGAACACAGTGGTCGACGGGCTTTCTTTGGCGGCACTTGAAAAGAAAGTCTTTGTATTTCTTTGAGGGGACGAGCACTGGCTCTGTTTGTGACCCCAACCATTACAGTTATAGCAGCGAATGTCACCCTTTTTAAAGTTCTTGTGCTGCTTTAGCGTTTTTGCAGATGTGCGTGGGACAAAATGATTGAGTGATGGGCTAACTGCAGAAGTAATGGTAGTCACAGTCTCATTTTTGTCTCTTTCTCTGACAACAGCGGCCCGGGGCCTGCGTTCAGTGAGGTTGCGGGTCCCTGGCTGCATGAAGCTGGTGACATAGGAAGCAGCTCTCTTGGTAGTGTCATGACGGTGAGCTATCTCGTAAGCTTTGGCTAGTGTAGCTGGACGTTTTTCTAACAGTCTTTGAACTAGCTCTGCATCACCCAGGCCATTTGTAAAAACTTCAACAGCTATAGCGTCTTGCTCAGCCTCTGACCAATCACCATAAGCTATAGCTACTTTTCCATAAATGTCATCTCTGAACACATGAAGTGCCTCACCAGATTTACGCACTCTTTGCCTCAGCTCTACTGCTACAGCCGCTGCATGATCCGAAGAAGGGCCATAAGCAGTTTCGAGTTCCTCCAGCAGGCGGCGGTAGTCCCATTTGGATGAACGAGGGTTTCTGTGGACGATGGCGCCTGCCGCTCCGGTTAGGCAGAATTTCAGCTGAATGGCCATTGTTTTAACCGACCAGTGATTTGCCTCTGCGCAGCTCTCAAACCTGTGCAGAAACTCTCGCCACGGTGTGTTGCCGTCGTACTGGCCGGGACGGAGAGTGGGGACTCTCTCTTTGGGGTTATAGTCCTCATCACTGTCCGACAGAGGAGGCTGACGGGACGCAGAGCGGCTCTTATGTGTTGGAGATGAGGGACAGGGCTGGCGCAGTGGGAAATGTCCATGTTTCACAGTCATGTCTGGATTAATAAAAGAATAGGGCATAGGAAGCGTAACGGCTTCAGGTTTGGATATAGCTGGTGTGCTTTGTACAAAACTTCCCATGTGAGCACTGGCAAAGGGATTTGTAACTTCATAGTGCCCCTTAAATGGCATGTCTGGAGCGGGATATGTGAAAATGTGCATGTCTGGCCTTCCCACGGAGCCGTGGCTTTGACTGTTGCCTCTGCAAAAGGGATTTGTGGGCGAAAAATGGGCGGGGCTGTCGAACGACGCGAACAGATCTTCTCCATTAGCAAGTGTGTTAGTGCAACTTTCATCACACAGGAATGGGTTATAATGTTCGTGTTTTCTCTCAGGCTTGCGTTCATAAGCTTTCACAGTACCTTGACTGTCGTCCTCAACATTGGTTAGCGACATGAACGGGTTTGAGTAGTTAGTTTCTCGTACGTAAACATCGGAGGGATAACGAGCGGCCGCCATGTTGTATTAGCTTAGCCGCGCCGCTATTACAGTGGTATTACAGTTACTCGGCTTTACTTTTTATTGCCCTTTTATTTTCATTGCTCACCAGTCTTTTAACAACGTGAAAGTCCCTTCGTGGTCGCCAGTGTTAACCTTTCCTGTTTCTGTTTCCTAACCGTGGTTGGGAGACACAGGGGAGATCCGTCTTCTCCAGGGCCGGAAGTTTTCCTCCCGGGGTTAACTCCCTAAACTTCACGCTGTTTAGTGTGATGGTAGTATATAAAAACAAAGAGGCCGTCTTGCCGAAGAATTTAGGTGCTTTATTTTGCTGGCTGCACTGAAATACACTGCACATACACTCGCTAACTACCTGCACTGGTCACCGCATCATTCTCATTCACTCTCATCCGCTGCTTCGCGGGGATCAGACGAGGGAGGGGCGCGCCTCGGACACGCGCACTCACTCACTCGCTCTCATTCACACACATACACACACTGAGCTGTCCTAAACTAAACACATTGGAGACACATCCCACAACACTTTATTTCACACTAAGGGTGTACTCACACTAGGCAGTTTGAACCGTGCCCGAGTGCGTTTGACCACCAAAGCGCGGTTCGTTTGACTAGTGTGAGTGCTCCGAGCCGTGCCGGGGCGCGGCTCGTTTAGCCGGCCCTGGCCCGCTTGGAAGAGGTGGGCACGGTAAAGTTGGACTCGGGCGCGGTTAGCATGCAGTGTGAGCGCTAACCGTGCTGGAGCACGGAACAGGACGCGTGATGTCGCGTTTTTGCGAGGTAATCAGCGTTTTTATAGTCCATAATCAAAGCTGCAAAGTCCTTGCTGCACTTCAGCTGGTACCTTGCAAACCTCCTCATACAAGCAGCACGATTGCGCGAAAATTTTCGTGCCACAAATGCGATAGACATGTTTAACGATAGGCTGTGGACAACCGCGGAACAAACGACTCAAAATTACTATCCACAAAGTAAAAAGAGCAATGGACTAAATTGCGTTCAGCGAGAGCGCGCTCTTCCTGTGTTTTTACATGCAACACGTGACAAAATGACATCTTGCACGGGAGGATGCACTACGAATATAACAAAACACCTACGCCTGCATGATGTACAAATTAAGGGGTGTAGCCTGTTTGACGTGCTGTGCAGGTCCACTGTCTCGTCATGTACAGAGAGTCCAGACCAGGGTGCAAGTTCTGCATATATAAATCTGTTTTTGGGCTGGTGCAGAGGCATTCCTAATTTTCTCCTACATGGGCTGCAGCTCCTAAAACTGAAACTCATATTGAATCAAAATAAAATTATCCTCTGTGAAATCAAATGAGCCTGTGACATGTTTTGACTCCAGCCCACAAAGAATCGGAATTGAGAATCGAAAAGAACCGAAATCGAAAGGAAGAATCGGAATCGGAATCAGAATCGTTCAAATCAAAACGATGCCCAACCCTAGTCGTCAGAGCCTCCAGTTCCGCCTTGGCCCTCCGGATCCGCGGTGTCGCCCCGGATCTTCGGCTCTCCATCTCCGCCTCGGGCTCCTCTGCCAGCTGCTCCGCCTCTGTCAGTCGGCCCCCTGGAGTCGGCGGTCCTTCCTCCACCATGGCTCCTCCCTCCGTCGGCTCCACCGTGGGCCGTCATCATGGCTGTGGTCTGGGTCTGTCTCTTCTGCTCCGGATCCCTCCTGTCTGTTCCCTGGCTCCTCCCACCGTCGTCGCCCCCCTGGACTGTCTTGTCTACCCCTTGGACTCTTGTTTTGGTCCCCCTCCCGGGGTTGCGTCCTCCGCCGAAGCCTCCGCCCTTATGGACTCTTTGTGCCGCCCCTCTAGTCTGTTTTGTTTTGTTTTGTTTCTGTTTTTTACGGCGTGAAGACGCGCCTATGCGGAGGGGGGCGTAATGTCATAATTATGTCAGTTTATGCACTTGGTTTTTCCCATTGTCTTCCCCCGCTAATCTGTCTGCTTTGGTTTAGTCCTTGCTATCTGTATCACCTGTCTTTGTAATTAGTCAC
Source organism: Garra rufa (assembly GCF_049309525.1). Taxonomy (NCBI): domain Eukaryota; kingdom Metazoa; phylum Chordata; class Actinopteri; order Cypriniformes; family Cyprinidae; genus Garra; species Garra rufa. Next base: position 35,085,250 of record NC_133370.1, read on the forward strand.
CCTTTATAAGTCTGTCTTTGAGTTCAGTTTAATGTCGGTCTTTATGTTATCGCTACGTGTGTGGAAAGTTTTCATGTTCCTGATCAGTCTGCTCCTTGGATTTTATATAAAGACTTTGTTTGTTTGTCAACTTGTGTCTCGTCTTGTCAATCCAGCACTCAACTGTAACACTATTAGATACTAGTACTAATAGATACTCTGGGGTCTGAGGGTGTTTTGGGGCGCTGCAGAACTTTTGACATGCCCTGACATTTGTGTTTTTTTCAGTATCTTAAAAACATTTTAATGGTTAAATTTAGATTACATTGTAATCAGCACAAATTGGGCTACAATAATATGCAAGCAATATTAATGTGCATGTTTGTGTTTTTGAGAAAACTACATTTATGCGTGGTTATTGAAAATCTAAAGTTTTGAAGTCACTGAAATAAGGCAATGAAGCACATACAGAACATTTGTCATCAAGACTGTTGAGAATTGGATGTGGCAGGCTAGATTTTTTTCAACCAAATGATGTGAAAATCATCTCGTTCACTCGTTCAGAGAAAACAATATATTGATGTAAATTTTCTAAAACATGTTTTGTGATCGAAAGGGATTATTCATAGGTGTGGCAATGATCCATGAATATTTAACAATTCACACCCGAGAGACAAAAGAGCCCTCCCTAATGGCCCCATCAATGTGAGAAGACTCAAAGAATGGAGTTTTAGATTACTTGTATCTTATTTACAACACTGTATAATCAAAACATACATAATGAAGGTCAAAGATACATTATTGAGCTCCCTGATCTAACCACACAGATGTGCACAGACTTTGTGGCATTTCTGAAAACTTTTTCTGAATTCTGTTCAACAAATGAAACAAGTAAATCTTACCTGCTATTTTGCGTGCACTTAAAAAAAATACAAAAAATAGTCAAAAACTTTTTTACACTAGAATATCAGTGTAGTTGAACATCTGAAGTTTGTAGTGCTCTCAGAGGAAAACAGTTTCAAGGGACTCAAGGGAAAGAGGGCAGGATTCATCTTTTGAGCAGGTTTGAGATCACTACAAAAACGACAAAAATCATATCAGGAGCATATGTCAGTATACAGTCATAGACTCTAGCATTTGTACTAATGTAAAAAGGACATGTAATATCTGAGAAACTAATAATTATCGTTTAGCACTATATTACTAATAAACATGATGTAAACATACATTCAGTGTAAGCACTCATATTACTTTTACACCATACTCTTATACAATAAAATAAATAAATAAATAAATATGATACAGTCATAAACATATCGTCATAGATGCATCTTACCGTCATAAACGCATCGTTTCTAGAACATTAAAAATATCCTGGCATCGTGACAGATGCAATGCTATCAAACGTACTTCATAATGTTTCATTTGATATAGTCAGGAATTATAGTTCAGAATAAGTCTAACAAGTAAAATGTGTACATGTTTTGTCACAGTAAATAACAGCGAAAGCTAGTAGACAAATATGTAAATGTCTCCTGCTGGGTTTGCGTTGCATCGCGTCCTTCTTCTGATCGAGGTAAATATAAGTCTTATTCCTCACAGCACGTCGTCATTCAGAAACAAACTGTAACCAAGATGAACTTGAAGTCATGTTGCTTTTTTGCGGTGATGTGGGAGTTTCCGCGTGTACAGATACTCGGTCCTTGCCACTCTTGTACCACATGGCTAATTTGAATACCAAAGAAATTTCGCTAGTGGGCGTGGTCACATTAAAATAATTAGTTACAACTGGAAAGACTAGACATCTCCTTGGTTTCATATAGATTACTTTATCACAGAATATTTGTTTTCGTTTAAAAGCATAAATCTCAAGCTTTCTGTAGATACCACTTTTCTGTTTGTGTGCTGAGTATTCACCGAGTTTTAATGATTTAAGTGACGCATTTCTAAAAGCAGTTCGCGGAGACAGAGAAAACAGAAATCACCCTGTTCGTTTTCTTTATTCTAAAAAAAGCACAACGTTCTGTTGTTCTTGTGAGGGTGCACAAATAAAAATACACACTTTACAGTTTCCAATGATGTATATCTCTAATTTGTATGACTGAAACCGACAGAGCATTTTTAGTGTCTTTTGCGCTGATCTTAAAAAAAATGAGCTGGTATCGCTGGCGATACAGCCGACCTCAGGGAGTTAAAAGACAATGTTAATCGACATAGCCTTTATCACTGTATAATATAAGGTGACATGCTTTCATAATGCTTTTTTATTTTATTTTTATTTTATAAGGCTTCATTCTGTTTAATTAATCCATATCAGATCACAAAAGGAAGTTACTTCAAACGCTCGACTGAATTTGGACTAAAAACAATTTACCTTTGTTGGGCAACAGGTTTGGTATCTTTCCTTGTGTTTTCATGGTAACCAGTTAGCAAAGTAGGCTACCCTGATAGCACATGGACATCTCGGAGACATCTATTTGACGTCTGCATTTACATCTGAAAGACATCTGCAAGACGTAGTTTGCTCATCTGCAATACATCTATTGGACGTTTCCTATCAGATGTCAAATAGACATCTATTAGATGTCTTTAAGATGTTAATGAATTAGAATGAATGTAAAACTGACATACGTCTGCCAGATGTTTGTACACCACAGACGTTTTCCAGATCAAGAGATATTTAACAGACATCTTGCAGACGTATGTGTGCAAAGCCATGTAGCCCTACTTAACAATCAAATTAATTCAGCATATTCATGTATTGTATTACCATGTGGAGTCTGATTGGACGGTGGAGAGGAACTCATGTTTATGTAATGATCTGTTTAAATGATATCTCCAAATACATTCTCACTAGCTCTTTATGAGGTTAAAGATATCTCCAAATGAACAGGGAAGGGTAGTTATTCTTTTTTTGATATCATCTTTTAATTTCGGACTAGTAGTTATTGCAATAGTGACTAGTATCTATTTAGATATTACTAGTAAGCAGACATTAGATACTAGTATTTATTATACTGGTACTAATTCATTAGATACTAACTATTAAATAGATACTAGTAGTTATTCATTAGATACTAGTACTTATTTATTAGACACTAGTATATTTTATAATTATTACTAGTAACAATTCTTATTTCACTAGTCAGATCTGTTTTTTTACTCGTCTTATGCTATGACTAATCCAAATGGAACCAATCCAGTGGACTAATCCAGTAGAGTTCAATTAAACATTTTACTAGTAAAATAAAAAATCTTACTAGTAACATTTCAAATAAGTACTAGTATCTAATAAATGTGTACTAGTATCTTTTAAATGTATTTAATAAGTACTAGTATCTATTAAATAGATACTAGTATCTAATGAATAAGTACTAGTATATAATAAATAAGTACTAGTGTCTATTTAATAGATACTAGTATCTATTAATTAAGTACTAGTATCTAATAAATAGGTACTAGTATCTATTAATTAAGTACCGGTATCTAATTAATAAGTACTAGTACCTAATGATTAACTACTAGTGCATAAAAATTATGTACTAGTCACAACTGAAATACATACTAGTCAAAACTGAATAGTTGATATCTCAATGACAGATCCCTATAGAAATCAATGGAAAAATAATTTGTTACTAGTAACAACAGAATAGTTACTAGGCACTATTAAAATAAGTACTAGTACCTAATAAATAAGAACTAGTATCTAGTGAATAAGTACTAGTATCTGTCAGGGTTTGACGTGCAGGACTTACGAGACGGGACACGAGATAACAGAAAACGATATTTAATATAAATCTTCAGGTTGAAAATGGAACGCAGCTGGAAGAAAACAAAACTAGAGGTTTTCCGTACAGCCTGGCGTGAATGTAACATATCCTATAGAAAAGCACTAAAATCTGCTAGATCAGACTATTTTTCATCTTTCTTAGAAGAAAACAAACATAACCCTAGGTATTTATTCAATACAGTGGCTAAATTAACGAAGAATAAAGCACCAACAGACGTTGAATTTTCCCAACAGCACAGCAGTAACGACTTTATGAACTACTTTACTACCAAGATAGATAGTATTAGAGATAAAATTGTAACTATGCAGCCATCCGCTACAGTATCACATCAGATATGCTATAGATCTCCTGAGGAAAAATTCCATGCATTTTCAACTATAGGAGAGGAAGAGCTGTGTAAACTTATTAAATCATCTAAACCGACAACATGTATGTTAGACCCTATTCCATCTAAGTTACTAAAAGAGGTGCTTCCAGAAGTCATGGATCCTCTTCTGAATATTATTAATTCGTCATTATCATTAGGATATGTCCCCAAAACCTTCAAACTGGCTGTTATTAAGCCTTTAATTAAAAAACCTCAACTTGATCCCAATGAATTAAACAATTACAGACCAATTTCCAATCTCCCTTTTCTGTCAAAGATACTAGAAAAGGTAGTGTCCTCACAATTGTGTTCTTTCTTAGAGAAAAATGGTATCTGTGAGGATTTCCAGTCAGGTTTTAGACCGTATCATAGCACTGAGACTGCTTTTATTAGAGTTACTAATGACCTTCTCCTGTCTTCTGATCGTGGATGCATCTCTCTATTAGTGCTACTAGATCTAAGTGCTGCATTTGATACTATTGACCACAATATTCTTTTAAATAGACTTGAAAATTATGTTGGCGTTAGTGGTAGTGCACTGGCTTGGTTCAAATCGTACTTATCTGGCCGGCATCAATTCGTAGCAGTAAATGACGAGGTATCATATCAGTCACAAGTGCAGTATGGAGTACCTCAAGGCTCAGTATTAGGGCCATTACTTTTTACACTTTATATGTTACCCTTGGGAGATATCATCAGGAAACATGGTGTTAGCTTTCATTGTTACGCTGATGATACGCAGCTCTATATTTCTTCGCGGCCCGGTGAAACATACCAATTTGGAAAACTAACAGAATGCATAGTTGAAATAAAAAATTGGATGGCGAGAAATTTCTTACTGCTAAATTCTGAAAAAACAGAGGTGTTAATGTCACGAATGAGAGAAGGAGGAGATCTGGGTCCAAATGCAGGTGAGTATTTTTAATGAAATGAAAACAAACTAAACAAACAAAAAGGCCAACACGGCACAACTAGACATAAACTGAAATATAAAATAAACAATATCAGGAACAAAATCAAAGGTCAAGAAACTCGGAACACAGAATACAAACAGGACTAGAGACAGGATACAGGATACAATGCAACCAGACAGAGTGTAGGGAGAGTGGAGACTATAAAGACTGTGCTAATGGGGAACAGCTGTGGTGCTAATGAGTGTGACAGGTGTGTGTGACAAGACAGGTGTACCCAATTAGCGGAATGGGGTGCGGGAGGATGGGAGACAGTGACCTCTGGTGGGGAAGGGAGACACCACAGCTCAGACACGTGACAGGACCCCTCCTCTACGAAACGGCTCCCAGACGTTCCACAAGGCCGAACAAAAGTCTGGAGGGAGGAGGAACGGGGGACTGGTGAACCAGGGGGAGGGATGGTGGGCCAGGCCCGTGCAGCGGAGGAACGCGAGTTGGCTTCGCCGCCAGAGGAACGCAAGCCGGCCTCGCCGCCAGAGGAACGCCAGCGGCCAGAGGAACGTGAGCTGGCATAGCTGCCAGAGGAACGTCAGTCGCCAGAGGAACGTGAGCTGGCATAGCTGCCAGAGGAACGTCAGTCGCCAGAGGAACGTGAGCTGGCATGGCTGCCAGAGGAACGTCAGCGGGCACCGCTGCTAGAGGAACGCGAGCCGGCATAGCCGCCAGAGGAACGCGAGCCGGCATAGCCGCCAGAGGAACGTGAGCCGGCATAGCCGCCAGAGGAACGTGAGCTGGCATAGCCGCCAGAGGAACGCCAGCAGAGAGAGCGGTCACCGCCGCGTCCGGAACAGAGAGCGCGGTCACCGCCGCGTCCGGAACAGAGAGAGCGGTCACCGCCGCGTCCGGAACAGAGAGAGCGGTCACCGCCGCGTCCGGAACAGAGAGCGCGGTCACCGCCGCGTCCAGAACAGAGAGAGCGGTCACCGCCGCGTCCGGAACAGAGAGCGCGGTCACCGCCGCGTCCGGAACAGAGAGAGCGGTCACCGCCGCGTCCGGAACAGAGAGCGCGGTCACCGCCACGTCCGGAACAGAGAGAGCGGTCACCGCCGCGTCCGGAACAGAGAGAGCGGTCACCGCCGCGTCCGGAACAGAGAGCGCGGTCACCGCCGCGTCCGGAACAGAGAGAGCGGTCACCGCCGCGTCCGGAACAGAGAGAGCGGACGCCCTCCCTCGAAAAAACGCCTCTGCCCTCGCCATAAAGTAGGGGCGCGTCCGCGCCGCCTCAGCACTAAGGGCGTCCATCGCCGCCAAACAGGCGTAGATGGTCTCGAAGCGAGCGGCTGACGCCGCCTCGAAAGACCTCTCACCCGCTGGACCCACTGTTGCTGGTTGCATTCTGTCACGAATGAGAGAAGGAGGAGATCTGGGTCCAAATGCAGGTGAGTATTTTTAATGAAATGAAAACAAACTAAACAAACAAAAAGGCCAACACGGCACAACTAGACATAAACTGAAATATAAAATAAACAATATCAGGAACAAAATCAAAGGTCAAGAAACTCGGAACACAGAATACAAACAGGACTAGAGACAGGATACAATGCAACCAGACAGAGTGTAGGGAGAGTGGAGACTATAAAGACTGTGCTAATGGGGAACAGCTGTGGTGCTAATGAGTGTGACAGGTGTGTGTGACAAGACAGGTGTACCCAATTAGCGGAATGGGGTGCGGGAGGATGGGAGACAGTGACCTCTGGTGGGGAAGGGAGACACCACAGCTCAGACACGTGACAGTTAATTATTGGACCTAAAACCTCTACAAGTAATAACCTAAAACACAGTCTAATACTAGATGGCTGCTCTGTAAATTCTTCATCATCAGTCAGGAACTTAGGTGTCCTATTCGATAGCAATCTCTCCTTCGAAAGCCACATTTCTAGCATTTGCAAAACCACATTTTTTCATCTAAAAAATATATCTAAATTACGACCTATGCTCTCGATGTCAAATGCAGAAACGTTAATCCATGCGTTCATGACCTCAAGATTAGATTATTGTAATGCTTTATTGGGTGGTTGTTCTGCACGCTTAATAAACAAACTCCAGCTGGTCCAAAATGCAGCAGCTAGAGTTCTTACTAGAACCAGAAAGTATGACCATATTAGCCCGGTTCTGTCAACACTGCACTGGCTCCCTATTAAACATCGTATAGACTTTAAAATCTTGCTAATTACTTATAAAGCCCTGAATGGTTTAGCTCCTAAGTACTTGAGCGAGCTCTTATCATATTATAGTCCTTCACGTCCGCTGCGTTCTCAAAACTCCGGCAATTTGATAGTACCTAGAATATCAAAATCAACTGCGGGCGGCAGGTCCTTTTCACATTTAGCGCCCAAACTCTGGAACAATTTACCTAACACTGTTCGGGAGGCAGACACAATCTGTCAGTTTAAATCTAGATTAAAGACCCATCTCTTTAACCTGGGCTACACTTAATAAATTTTTCAATCCAAATCCGTTAAAGGATTGTTAGGCTGCATTATTTAGGTCAACCGGAACCAGGGACACTTCCCAAACCACCGACGCAAGACTGCGAAAACCAGATGAGTCCTCTCCAATCTGATTTTGTGGGAACTTGGAACTCTTGCATCTACATTAATATTAGTCTGTTTGTTTCTTATTCCCAGGTCACCATAGCCACCAGATCCAGTCCGTATCCAGATCAGATGGTCACTGCAGTCCCCCGGATCCAGTCCGTACCAAGAGGTGGATCAACACCTACAGCCGAATGTCAGCGGATACCGTGTCAACTAGAGGAGCCCCAGAGACAGATCATCAGAAAGAACTCCTACCCTAAACAGCCACCGGCATAAGGCCACGGGAACCAGATGAGTCCTCTCCAATTTGACTTTGCTGCAATATGGAACTTTTGCACTTTTATTGACATTTTATCTTATTATTTTAATACTGTAAGGTTGCTTTGACACAACTTGTATTGTAAAAAGCGCTGTATAAATAAACTTGACTTGACTTGACTTGACTTGACAAGCAGGAACATCCACACACGAAGAAACATCAAAACAATATAAAGACCGACAGGGAACTCAAGACAAAGACAGACTTATAAAGGCAGATAATTAATTAAACACAGGTGATGGGGATGACAGGCTGATGAGGGCAAAACCAACGAAGACAAAATGACAGGGGAAGACAATGGGAGAAACCAAGTGAAATGAACAGACAGGACTGTGACATTACGCCCCCCTCCGAAAAGGCGCGTCCTCGCACCGTAGGAAAAAAAAAAAAAAAAAGGGGGCGAAAAAACAGAGTCCATGTGGGAGGAGGCTTTGGTGGAGGATGGCACCCCTGGAGGGGGACAACAAACAAAGTCCAAGGGGGCGACGAAGGTGGGAGGAGCCAGGGAGGAACAGACCCAGGCCACAGCCATGAAGACCCACGGTGGAGCCGACGGAGGGAGGAGCCATGGTGGAGGACGGGCTGATGACTCCAGGGGTCCGACCGACAGAGGCAGAGCAGGTGGAGGAGGAGCCCGAGGCGGAAACGGAGAGCCGAAGATCCTGGGCGACACCGAGGATCCGGAGGGCCAAGGCGGAGCCAGAGGCTCTGGCGACCAAGGCGGAGGCGGAGATCCGGAGGGCCGCGGTGGAGCCGGAGCGACAGAGGACTGAGGTGGAGCCGGGGGGAGGGAGGAGCCCAACGGAGCCGATGGGATGGAGCGACGAGGCGTAGCCAGAGGAGTAGAGTCCGTAGGCGATGACGGGACGACAACCGACCAAGGCGGAGCCGGAGGGACGAGGAAGCCCGGTGGAGCTGGTGGGCCGACGGGCGACGCTGAAGATGAGGGAGCTGAGAGCCGTGGTGGAGCCGCAGGGTCGGAGGGCCGAGGCGGAGTTCTGGACTCTGAGGCTGGAGGTGGAGATGAGTGATCCTCCAGCCGAGATGCCGATGGAAGCTGGCAGACCTGCTGCGAGCCCACTGCACAGATGGAGGACTGAGGGTGAGCAAGGGGACTGACAGAAGACAGCGGGGTTTCTGGAAGGCTGGATGGAACCAGCGGAGATTCAGGACGGCTGGACGGAACCAGCGGAGATTCAGGACGGCTGGACGGAACCAGCGGAGATTCAGGACGGCTGGACGGAACCAGCGGAGATTCAGGACGGCTGGACGGAACCAGCGGAGATTCAGGATGGCTGGACGAAACCAGCAGAGATCCAGGCATAGGCAGAAGAGGGCGGGTGGGTGGGAAGTTCAGGCAGGCCAGTGTTTCTGTGAAAAAGTCTATTAAGTCCCCAGAGTGTTGCTCATGCTCACCCCCAGTGGTAGTGCAGTGGGCAGGGCTCTCTACCGCCCTCTCTTGCTCCACGAAGCACTCCACCATTGTCGATGTAGAGGCCGGCTCTCGCACTTGGTCGGAGGTTATGATCCCATTGGCACTCCATACTATGGTCGCTCCGAGCTCAGGCTCTCCGTCTGCCTCAAGACAAAGACAGACTTATAAAGGCAGATAATTAATTAAACACAGGTGATGGGGATGACAGGCTGATGAGGGCAAAACCAACGAAGACAAAATGACAGGGGAAGACAATGGGAGAAACCAAGTGAAATGAACAGACAGGACTGTGACAGTATCTAATAAACAAGTACTAGTATCTATTTAATAGGTACTAGTATCTAATGAATGAGTATCTAATAAAAAGAACTAGTGTCTAATGATTAAGCACTAGTATCTTTTAAAAAAGTACTAGTATCTAAAGAATGGGCAGTAGTATCTAATGAATAAGCACTAGTATCGAATGAATAAGTACTAGTACTTAATGGAAAATATACTAGTATCTAATGAATAAGTAGCTACTAGTACTTAATGGAAAAGATACTAGTATCTAAAAAATATGTACTAGTAACAAATAGATACTAGTACGGCTTATTGATTAAATGTCGAAACGGCTTGCCATACTATATGACTCAACGTTTAAATATAATATTTTTTTCCTCTAGATTTGTGGAAATGTACGTTTCTGGTAGAATGTCCCATAAGGTATAAGCATGGGCGATGGAACCATTGTACGTGGGTGGGACAGGACCAACCCACTTTTGAAGACCAATGATATTGGACCCACCCACTTTTACCGTCTCAGCGAGTATGTCTTTGCACTTTTCAGAGCGCTGTCAGACTGAGTCAAATGAGGTAGGCTATGCCTTAATAAATTAAACTCCATTTAGCTACAGCCTTAAAATTACATGCTGTGGTTTCCTCAAATTCATTCCACTTGGCTTATTCTGTCACGATGAAAGATGAGGTCAGGTTCCAAATGCAAGAAAGGTGTATTTTAATGACACGGCACAACACGACATGACAAGACTCCAGAGCACAAACTGAAAACAATGCAACCAGACAGAGGCTGCGTTCGAAACCGCATACTTCCATACTATATAGTAGGCAAAAAGCAGTAGGCGAGCAAAAAAGTATGTTTGAATGTTCAGTATTCATAAAAGAGTAGGCGAGAATTAGTAGGCGAGTGCACTAATTCTCGCGAGATTCGGACGAACGTCTACTTAAAGTGCGTTCGAATATGCCTACTTACCTATTATATAGTAGGAAAAAAGAGTACGTGAAGAAAGAAGTACGTTCGAAACCTCAGTATTCATAAAAGAGTAGGCGAGAAATCCCCGGATGTCCTACTGCTTCAGCCCAGATTCTGAAGTGTTCATCTGATGCACACTTTTCAATCCCAGGAGGCCACAGGAGGCCAAAACGTCATCATCGAACGTTATTGGGAACCGCAACGAGAGTGTTTACAAATGTATTACAAACCAAAACACGGTTCCCTGTCTTAAAAATCGTATTTGTTGAGCTACTGTATCGTAAACTGCTGATTTGCATTAGGTGTCAATACGTGTAGTGTTAAAGTATATTTGAGATTGCGCTGTAAAACACGTTTTATTACGTATAGCGACCATAGCATCTTAAAGATGATTACTAAATGTTTAACAACTGACAGGAACATGTTCTGAGAGAATTAAATGAGCACATCACAACACCAAACAGACATCTAATGAGTGATGGACGTTATGTGAGTTTATGTAGAATTCTCTGTTGTCAACACTGCTTTAGATGAATGTAATGTAAATAAACACATGTACATATAGTATCTAAACATGAGTTATCTATTTCATTTGTCTAATAGTACTGTTTATAAATTCAGGAGCATTTGTATTGGATAAAAAGCCAATTAACACAACAGCTACCTCATAAATGTAGTATTGAGCACACGAATCAGAGGGAACTGAATCTTGTGTGGATGTTACAGGGACAGATGAGACAAGTATGCTTGTCTGGTGAAGAGTGACTGATGAAGCAGTGCTGCCATCAAAGGCTTTGAGTGAGTACACTACAGACAAAACCTTAAGTTGCAGTTTATTAATAATAAAAAAAAACTTTAAGCACTTTTCTGATTCTAGATTTCTGTGCCTTTGTTGCAGATATTTTGCGGTGGAGCAGGACCTGAAAGGAAAGGTGACAGCAGCATTTGTGGGGAAAAAAGTAAAATCTGTAACTTAATATAAAGTTAGGTAATTTTGTTACTTCTAATACAGAGATCTAATGAAATTGTGCTGTTAAAATGACAACTTTTGTATTGTATTTGTGCATCTTTGTATGATCTGAAATGTCTACGGCAGACTGGTGTGTGCAGTGTGAAAAGAGAAATCCACAGCAGCATCCTGGAAATGGTCAAGTGCTATCGATGAGACCCTCCATCACTCCACCTGCTCTTTGTCTCATCTGGACCAGATGTTGCTGTGGTCTCTTCATCCTCAGAGACCAAAGAGCCAGCGAGAGCATCTAGAGAAAGACTAAAATACCAATATGTCTGAATAAAGCTTTGTTCCATGTGTCTTTATTTATGTTCATGGTTACTTTATTATTTTACTCATATATCCATGTTGTTATCAGTAAATAAAATATAAGTTTCATTAACATATGCATTAATTAATTACTTGATTAAAAAAAAAACATGCTTGTTTTACTAAAAAATATAATTAATTATAGGTCAGCATTTATCATTATTATTGATCAGTGCATTCTGAGGTAATCTTAATTTCTAAGTAGTAATACTTACATTTTTTGAGTGTAAAATCCTCAAAAAACACCTCTAAACACAAGATCTTCAAGCAGCTGATCCACGTCTCCTTTGTGCAGATATTGCAAACATGGAGGAAGATGTGCTAGGTAGGGTTGTTGTGTTACTGATGCTATGAGGTGTTTGAGCACCTGTTGTGCTTATTTTCTTTTTATTACTAATACTACCTAACTTACAATTACAGGCTCAGGGAAAGATGGTATTTATCTTTAACAATGAACAATCATAATGAGAAAAACTAAAAACATAACTATTAGGCTTGCTTACATCATAGTATGCAATTATATACACGGGGAAATATGATTAAATATCTCTGAATAATCAAAATGTTCACATAATCGTTTATCAAAAATTGGATTTGTTTTTGTTATTGATAAGCCTCAGGGATGAAAAGAGAAATTCAACAAGAATGTAAGCTAGCTTTGCGTGTGGATAAACAATTTTGAATATTTAAAGAAAAATAAAGAATTTGGGTTTTCCTGACAAAAATTATTTCTTTAAGAATTAAAAAATACAAAAACCTAAATGAACCCAAAACGTATCTGTTATACTACAATCACAATAAAAGAACAGCTGTTTCTTCAACATGACCACAAAATGAACAAATTTCATCAATATCAAAATATTTATAGAAAGATGAATTAAACCTGTCGCTATATGTTAAGTTGTTGCACTTGTTATAACGTCGTTGGTCACATGATAACGTCAACATGGCGGAAGACGTGCAGATCACATCCATACTCAACGAGATTTGGCTGTAGAGTACGTACTCTTTTAGCGCTCGTTAAGTAAGTACTTATTGAAATTAAGTACCTACTCATTGAGTATGCGGTTTCGAACGCAGCCAGAGTGTTTGGAGAGGGGAGACTATATAGTCCGTGGTAATGGGGAACAGCTGTGGGTGTAAAGTGTGTGACGAGTGTGTGCAACAAGAAAGGCGTGATCAATTTAGTGGAGTGGGGTGCGGGAGGAAGGGAGACAGTGACCTCTGGTGGGGAAGGGAAAACACCGCAGCCCAGACTCGTGACATATTCAGAGAGAGTCCATATCAATTAAACTCATTCCGGGTTTTCACTAGTCGGTCGTGCCTGCAGCACTCCAGAGACACAGCAAAGTAAACAAAGCAGCGTAACTTCTGCTCAGATACACCTCACCCTGATACTTTATTTGGTAACACTTTAGAATAATGGGCCGTTGTTAACAAGTAACTATGCAGGAAGTAATAGGTAGTTCTACATTAACACTTAATTTAATACTATTAACTAATATAGAAGCAAGATTAACTAAGCAGTAGGTAAGTGATAATTTTGGACTAAGGTAGTCCCTTATTAGGTATTTGATAATTACTAAAGAAAAAATTGTCATTGAGAACTACTTGTGAACTGTGACCAATTCATAAAGAATAACTAATTAACTATCACAACAGTAAGATTTATAAAATCAACAATTAGGTTATTTGTGCAAACTAATTTATGAACACCACCACCATCACCGGTTGAAATTGTGACTCTTACCAAAATATGACTGGATGTGTTCTCTGTTCATTTCAAACAAACATATAATATAATTTCTTTAATTAGGATGTAATGCCAGCAATGATTTGATGCTCATGATTGGATTATTTCACTATTATGAGCTGCATTTAGTTCAATGTTCAATGTTTTTTTTAGTATTAGTATTAATAGTATTCTGGGGCAGGCTTCTCTTTAGTGTGATAGTAAATAATTATGTTCTTTTACTTCCGTAATGAAGACATTAACTGCATTTATTTTGTAAAGTACAAAAACATTTTTCACAGTACAATGTCTGAATATCACTAGTGCTTCAGTGCAAGTTTACTGTAAATTACTTGTAAAATCCATCTTAACCCCTCAAGAATAACTCAAGTGTTACCTTGTCAGTCTGTATGAACTACTAGTGTGATCTGGCCCATTATTTTAAAGTGAAAAACATCTTAACCCTTCACTAATAACTCAAGTGTTACCTTGCTTGTGGCTAGGTATATTTACTGTGCCAAATTTATTTTAAGAGTTTAATTTTACTTTAATTTTAAAATGTCCCCCAAACATAAACCTACCAATTTTATAGCAAATATGCAAATTTATCATTTCATTAATAAGCGATTTAGATAGCCCCCTTAACCTACCCCCAAACCTAAACCATTTTACAGCAAATATGCATTTTTTCATTATATTAATAAGTGATTTAAAATGTAATATATAAAACGTAACGTTAACTGACCAAAATATGTAGGAAAATTCTCATTTTGATAACAATATAGCATAAAAAAAATCATAGTCACTAATCACACTCCTACCTCTAAACCTAACGTTAACCATAACTCTATCTGTACAGTAATAAAGAAAAACATGAAAGATGGAAACGAGCAATCGCAATCATTTATTCATTGCAAAAATGTCAACAGCCGTACCAAAAAGTAATCCAAATGACTATGCTTTTGCAGCCGCAGTCGTCTCTGGCGGAATACAGACAGTAGGTTTCTTTGAGGTACAGAGTAGGATTTAGGTTGCTGATGGCTGAAGATATTATCCTGATCCTCTCCGTGATGGCGCCTGCGCATCGTTCAAACAAATCTCACCAGAAACATGGCATGTTGTAATCTGTAGCGAATGCTGGCAAGAGCCAATGAACGTTCGATTTTCCTGCCGTAAAGCCTGTAGTTTTCTGGTGCGTTTGTATTTGAATTGTTAAATGCACTCACTGCAGCGCGGGGGTTTATTGCTGTTGCTGCTGGAGTCGCTGCTCGGGATGGAGATGTAACGATCGTCATATAAAGGCTTGAATTTGGGTCTGTTCCTCGCAATCGTATGAATTCTGAAGATCTGGATTACAGCGTACAAATAAAATTGTTTGATTTTATGATTATGATGCGTGTTCGGTGCATTTTATGGTTGTATTGTTAGTCACAGCATGTCGGAGAAAACGCCTTTTGTGTCCCACCACGGCAAACGATTGCAGAAATGTCATTTATTTTAATGGTTTAAAGTGTAGTCTTGTTTAACATTGTAAGATTCTATAACATCCTGTGTCCTTTGTAATATGTCTCTTAACATTGTAACCTGTATTCTCTATTGTATTTGGAATATAGACAATGATGTAATGGAAGATCATGAGACTGTCTGTTGTCCTTTGGGGACAATCTGTACCCTTTTCCATCTTTCTGCTGACAGTCAGATTTCACTTCCCTATATTCCACTTTATAACCTGGTGTAGCATCCTCAATAAACCAGTCTTGAATGAAATGCACTATTGCTGTGTCTGTCATTCTTGGCTCCGGGATCCCGTACCTGTGCTGTGTGGCTCAACTCAGATCGAATCTTAATTCTCGGCGATTATAGAATATACATTTATTCTAACAGTTGGGGGCTCGTCCGGGATTGTAAATGCATGAAAAAATGGTTTAGACCCAGGAGCTTTTACCTCCAAGGAGGAGTTATGGGACATTCAATGTCAGTTCCTGGAATACCCATAGAGTTAATTATTTGAGGTTAACCATGCACTATCAATGTAAAGTAGATTTTCATCATTTGGTCCATCATTATCCAAATAGGTAAGTGTTATCCATTTTGAATTGACATCACTCTGTAGGTCTCCCTATTGTCAGGTAATTGGATAATCTGTGCTTCTCTGCTGTGGGTAAAACTTCCTCTTATTTTGCTCTCTCTGCATCTGACCTTTCAATAACCAGCAGTTTCACTTAACATGACTGAGACCCGCAGTGATAGCATACTATTCTTGGCTTTTTTGGCTGAGCCAAGTGTGGTTTCACTTCTGCTTTCTGGTCATGTTGGTTATTCTGAGGCTTCTGCCCAGTGAACATAGCCGTCTCTGTTTTAACTACAAATCCCCCAGATGAATCTAGTTCCCTAATTCGCTTCCCCAATTCATCTGTGCTCATATTAAGCAAATTTGTGGTTCTTATTCTGATTAACTGAGCCTGCTTTGGCTGCATATTGTTAAATAAAGTGTTGGTAAACAATGACCCCATTGCTGCATGGTTTATTGGGAGTTTAGACTCTTCAGTCCATGCTTTCTTGAACCTCAGATAAAAATCTGAGGCAGATTCTTTCGGTTTCTGCTTAGTATTCGCAGCAAATGATAAATCTTGTCTACTGCCTACATGCTTATCCAGAAAAGCTCTCACTTCTTTAAAGAAAGTATCATGGTTTTCAGGCTTTTCCCAGAAAATTTCGTGAGGGCTTGCAGCAGTAGCTGAGCCCGATATCACATCATTATCACGATCCAATGTTGGACAGGCTGAAATCAAATCTGCTTCAGAAATATCTGCCTCCAAAGTTCTTGCTAAAACTGCTCTATAATCTGCCCCTGTGAAATGTGCGTATCTTGTGTGTGTTCTCAAAATAGTGACAAATTGGCTGGGATTCTGAGGGGAAGGCAAGCTTTTGCATATTGCTTCCATATCTGACATTTTTATTTTTTCTAATAGAAATACCGTTACATAATCTCAACCAAATCATCGCTTTCTGATTGGCTTTAGGTGGATTTAAGTCGGACGGTTGGTCTTGTACTGTTTTAAGTTTATCCACAGACGGAAAAGAGGGTTTAGACATGCAATAGGGAGGGGCTTTTGCTGTCACTCTAGCCACATAAGCCGTGACCTGTTTTTTCTCTGAGACAAAAAACATTTTGTAGACCTTAAAATGTTAAAAATACTAAGTATTTGTACGTTTAGATGCTGTAAATACGTCAGTATTGTATGTTTTAGAGTCTGGAAAAACGTAAGTAAATGTACGTTTTGGAGAACCACATTTTATGTAAATACATACGAATTATCATGAGATCACGTTGCATATAGACATGTTGATGAGGGGTTAACATGTTTTTCACTTTAAAATAATGGGCCAGATCACACTAGTAGTTCATGCGGACTGACAAGGTAACACTTGAGTTATTAGTGAAGGGTTAAGATGTTTTTCACTTTAAAATAATGGGCCAGATCACACTAGTAGTTCATGCAGACTGACAAGGTAACACTTGAGTTATTATTGAGGGGTTAACATGTTTTTCACTTTAAAATAATGGGCCAGATCACACTAGTAGTTCATGCGGACTTACAAGGTAACACTTGAGTTATTAGTGAAGGGTTAAGATGTTTTTCACTTTAAAATAATGGGCCAGATCACAGTAGTAGTTAATGTGGACTGACAAGGTAACACTTGAGTTATTATTGAGGGGTTAAGATGGATTTTGCAAGTAATTTACAATAAACAGTTTTTATCATTTTATATGACATACTGTACAGCCAAGCATTTCTTTGAAGCACTATACTGATATTCTAACAGACATTGTAATGTGGAAAATGTTGTGTTTGTGCTTAACAAAATAAATGCAGTTAATGTCTTCATTACGGAAGCAAAATAACATATTTACTTTCACACTAAAGAGAAGCCTGCCCCAGAATACTTAAAAAAAAAACAACAACATTGAACTAAATGCAGCTCACAATAGTGAAATAATCCAATCATGAGAATCCAATCATTGACGGCATTACATCCTAATTAAATAAATTATATGTTTGTTTGAAATGAACAGAGAACACATCCAGTCATATTTTGGTCAGAGTCACAATTTCAACCAGTACTTCAACCGGTGATGGTGGTGGTTTTCATAAATTAGTTTGCACAAAGAACCTAATTGTTGATTTTATAAATGTTACTGTTGTGATAATTAATTAGTTATTCTTTATGAATTGGTCACAGTTCACAAGTAGTTCTCAATGACAATTTTTTCTTTAGTAATTATCAAATACCTAATAAGGGATTACCTTTGTCCAAAATTAGCAATTACCTACTGCTTAGTTAATCTTACTTCTATATTAGTTAATAGTATTAAGTTAAGTGTTAATGTAGAACTACCTATTACTTCCTGCATAGTTACTTGTTAACACCGGCCCATTATTCTAAAGTGTTACCCTTTATTTTAACTTTTCGATTATTTCATTAATTTTTATTGAAAACAAATGCCTTTCCGATGTGATATAAGTGAAAAGGGAGACGATTTCGAAAATGATCCACCAAAAGGCGGACGCGAACTCGGGTCTCCCGTGTCAAAATCGATATGTTACTCGTATTATCACTTATGCCACTGAAAATGTTCTTTGATATCCATCTTTTGTAATATTTGTAAATATAGCCTATTTGCATTGTATAAAAACATTAAATAAAAGGCACCAGACTACAGAAAATGACATAGTAATTTTTTTCTGGGGGAGGACCCACCCACATTTATTTTGCTTCCGACGCCCATGGGTATAAGGCACATTGGGACGCGGTACATATCTCAGCAGAGGTTTTTGATGCTGAAGCAGTGGAGGGCGCTCTCTCCTGCTCAAAACTGTTTTCTGTTCCTTCATGACCTGGAAGAAAAACGGAGTGTTAGTTCGGCCTTGTTTGACACATCGGTGGACGTGGAAAGCATTCGGTATTACTCGTTGTCACAGCCATGGACCTGTCACTGTGAGAAAGGAGATATTTGTACCAAGACTGGGAAATATACTACAAACCAATGAAAGAAGCTTTCGCTTGACCTACTCTGGACTTCGCCAGTTAAGTAAATAAGTAACTTTTGATCGGTTCGAACGCTTTTCTAATCGTTTGCGTTATACCTGCCTTCAAATTACGTGCAAATGCTGGCCAAGGTGAACCACGTCTAGTTTAGCTGTTGCCCTGTTCTTATATTCATCGGCTTTGCTCGCACGTTCGCCTTTGCGATGGCTCCGATGGGCATCCGGTTGTCCCCACTCGGCATAGCCGTGTTTTGCTTACTGGGAGTCGGTGTGATCTATCACCTATACGCGGGAGTATTATCCAGTAGGATAGCCTCGTTCAGACAGAAGAGGACTGTGGATCTGAGAGACCTGCTTGCGCTGTCTATGGAGGCTGCGGTGCAGGGCGGACGGGAGGTAAAGAGGATCAGGGAGGACAACACACTAGAGGAGAAGACAAAAGGCAAAACAAAAGAAGGGGCCAGTGAAAAGCTCACGCTGGGTGATCTGAACTCCCACCGCAAGATGTTCTACCTGATCAAGAACACCTACCCTTATATACAGGTGATCTGATCTAGAGGATGGGATATGCTTTACCATGGTAACAATATTCTGTCCAAATTAACGTTACTAGAGTTAAGGTAAACTTATTATGTGGGACCATCGCCTTCAGTGTGTAGAAGATGACTTTAATGAATATAATCATGGATAGGTAAAGTGCATTGTTAAGTACGATTAAATTATTATATAACATATTAAGGGTGCACATAAAACGTTAATTTGCCAAACAAATAAATACATCCGTGACGTTTGATATTTTGGCTTTTGTAACTATTTATGATTGTCTTTCTAAAAACAAACAAACAAAAAATATATATGTGTGTGTGTTTGGGCTTTGTTTTCAGGTGAACTCAGAAGAACATGCTAATGCCGAGGGTGAGGCCACTGTGTGGACACGCATCATCCCTGAAGAAATTCTGGCAAAGATTTCAGGGGGGAAGGAGGTTCCTGCAGAAAGGATCACAGTGTGGATTGATCCTCTCGACGCCACTCAGGAATACACAGGTCTGGTGCAACTATTTATTTCTAATTTAAATCAAGAAGAAACATAATATCTTGAATCACATTACATATGTTGGTTATTTGTGTTTGATTATTTATTTTTTGGATTAGTAGTTGTATTGTGTAAGTTCTGCTGTTGTAATAAGAGCACAGGTGCTGTACCAGGATGTAAATCCTGTTTGATCTGATCTACTTTCTGCTTTCAACAGAAAATCTCCAGAAGTATGTCACCACTATGGTGTGTGTGGCTGTGGACGGTGATCCTGTTATAGGTGTGATTCACAAACCCTTCATTGGGTACACAGGTGTGTTAATTTTAGGTTTAGAGACATATTTAAAACCAGATTAGCAGGAGGCTTTTGATCCAGGATCCAGTAGGCATTTTGGGAGTGCTATGATGTTAAGAGAAATAAATGATTTGTCAATTATTGCTAACCAGAAATATGTGACAAGAACTACACAGTATTTAATGAGTAACATTAAAAATGTGTAATGAATTAAGTCCATTAACAATATATCAGTGTGATACTTAAAAAAAAAAAAAAGAATATTATGCTTTTTTTTATTAAGGCAGTAATGGTTATTACCTACACTGTTCTGTTCTGACCTTGTGTTTTAACAAATTCACACTGATGCTCAAATGTGTGTTCTCATTCTCAGCCTGGGGTTTTGTTGGAGAGGGATCCAATGTGGCACCTCGTGCTTCCTACAACACAAAGTTTCCAAAGGTGATCGTTTCACGCTCACACTCAGGCAAGGTGAAGAGTTTCGTTCAGGTGGCTTTTGGCAACAATACAGAAATTATTCCAGCAGGGGGTGCAGGTACTGCATTCTGTAAATCATCTCTTTTTGAAAGGAAAAATGTTTCAAGCTAAAATGTACACTACCATTCAAATAGTTTAATTGAACTAAAGTGACAGTAAAGTAGTCATGTGGCGGTATCAAATTTTCATGTTGTGATAATTTTTAACACGATATATGGTATTATCACAATATTGAAATAAGTTGAAAAAAAGTGTTGTCATAATACAGTATAACAAGTTAATAACTGTTTTCTTACAATACAAAGAACTGAACATTTAAATACAATAAAAGCAATACACAAAAATGTATGAAGAAAAGAAATGTTTCAAATGGATTAAATATTATAAAGAACTATAGAGAATTAAGAATTATAAAGAACAGTAGTTAGCATTTTACAATTGGGTCTCGTTAGATAAGCTTAGTTAATGCATTAACATTAACAATGAGCAATAGCTACTTTGTTATTTGTTACAGAAGTTATTATTCTTTGTTAAAAATTACAACTCTTAGTTCATGTTTGCTCAGGTCCATTAAATATTAGTTACTATTTTTGAGTTTAATAGCGTGTTATTAAATGTTGAAATGGGCTAAGATTAATAAATGCTTTAGAAGATTATTTCACTGGCATTATGTTAACTAATAGGGCCTTAATGTAAAGTGTGACCGAACAATAAACAATAAAAACATTTTCAAACAATATCTAGGGCATGTTGTAATCCAGATGAAAGAAAGAAGAAAACTAGAAAGAAGCTTGTGTTGTTGCGATCTGCAAGTCAAGCGGAAAAAAGACAATATACTGCTAAAATACGCATGGCAAGCCGCTTTGACTTTTGTTTGTTCACAGAATATTAATTCATGATATCAATAATTCAGTTGTTGCTAGCTAAAATGATATTTACTAATAACTATTTTTTTTATATCAGGAATTAATGTTAATTCTTGATATCAACAATGACATCATCAGTCAGAAAAACAAATTCTTGATATCAAGAATTTAATTTCAACTAGTAAAACTTATAATTTTTGATATATGTAATTGTATTTTCATTAGTTAAATGTCACCATATTCTGCCATTCATATTCAATTGTTGAAATCAAGAACTGATTTCTTTCTAGTTTAAATTCCAATTTCAGAAATACATTTTCAGATATCAGAAATAACAAATGTAACACATACAAAGTAGGGATGCACTGATACCACTTTTTCCAGAAGTGGCCGGTAGCCATACTTTTATTTTGATACTTGCCGATACTGAGTACTGATACCTAGGCTTGGGCGGTATCCAAATTTTGATACCGTCAAACCTCCTCCCTATTTTACCCCGGTATACGGTATTACCGTGAATAAAAAATAAAAAAAATGACGTAAGGCTCAGACAGCGTCACCAAACTGTTGGCTTGTGCCTATACCGTTAAGAAACTGAATACCAAACACTACAACAATGTTGACAACTTTTATTAACAACAAATAGCAGTAAAAAAAAAAAAGGGGGGGCAAATACAACAGTCAAACAGAATAAAATTAACATAAACATCCTGGGGTACGTTTCCCGTAGAACGACATAACTCGCTGGTTAACCTCCATAGTACGATGCATTGTTGTGGAAACGAACTAGCTCACGAGTGTTTCCCGAACACAGTCGCATCTCCATCGTTTGAACCACATTAGTTCAACAATGTAGGGCAGTTGTCAATGACGTAACCGAGTGATAACGTCGGCTATTTAACTGATTAGGGATCTCAAAAATTGATTTAGATAACTGCACCTGATCGTCATATTAGCCTATTGTAATCCTGATGAAACGGATGGTTAATTTTTAACAGCAGATTGATTCAGGTGATCTGCACATCGCTGCACATTTATATTTATCACTCATGATTTTAAGCCAAATCCAAGCAGAAAAGAATAACTGACATCTGTATGCGACTCTCCGCAATCTCTGACAAAATCGGTCGGGTTTTCTCTGTATTAGAGCCGTTCTGAACTTAGCCTACTATTCAAACGCATGCTTGGACTGAAGTTTACAGGGGTTCACCAGTTTAAGAAATGTCTGATGGTAAAAATCTGCTGCTTTTCATTTTTAAGGTATTGTTTTCGTTATAATCTACTGATTCAAATAATCAGTAATTATTATTATTATTATACCACTGCGTGCCTAAGCCTGACATGCTCTCGCGTATGAATGAACAGGCAGCATCTGTGGACACAGCGGGCGCATTAGGCACATCGTCAAATATATTTCAAAAGAAGCCGCCGCGGCGCCACGGTCCTGACCACATCACTGTCTTTACTGGGTGTTTTTAGAGAATATTTCAATTTATTAATGCGATTGAATTAGCTATTCATGTGGTGGACTGTCATGATTTTGGAAAGATGCGCATCAGAGAAGTGGGTAAACGCGAAGCCGAGCACTGCATTGCCGTGCTCAATAGCATTAGCACAGGCATAACTCCCTTCAAACTTTATAGGGAATGTCACCGTTTCTACAAAATCTACACAAATGAAATCGTCTGCCTGATGAAAAAAGTACATAAAACACGTTCATGTTTTAGAAAATGTAGTTAATATTAGCATCATTATTGATTTATCTCATCCACTCGCAAATAATCAGACTGCATTTTTTTTATTACCCGACCCACCCGACCCGCGGATATAACCACCATCCGCGCATCACTACGCATTTTTAGGCATTAAATAAATTATATTTAATATTTAATCCTTGTCTCCTATATAAGTGCATTCTTTTATGACGGTATAACGGTATTGAAACTGAAACCGTTGCTATTTTTAGATCCCGCGGTATACCATATTACCGTAATACCGCCCAAGCCTACTGATACCAATATTTTCATTGCATATGAAATTTAAAAAAATACTAGGTATGGAAACCAAAAGAATAGGTATAATGTTAATTGGCTTAGCTAATAGATATGTTCTTCAGTTATTTTTGCACATGATGTACATTAAAAATTTATTTTTAATAATAGCTTTTAATTATAGCTTTTGTTACTTACAATGTTTTTGTTTTTTTTTGCTGTATGGTATTTAATCTTTAATTTAATAACTGTTTCATTGTAGCAGCTCAGTACTGTAATCACGCAACATTTTCCTGTAATAATATAAGGATCTATTCGTTATCCTACAGCCTACCTAAATCTTGTAACAGTATCAGTATATCCCTAGTTGAAAGACATTTACAGAGACCAAGAATTAACATTTCAACTAGTAACAATTGAAGTCTTGATATCAGGAATTCACATTTTTACTAGTAACCAAGTAATTATTAATATCAAAAATTTAAATTCTACGAGTAAGAAATAAAAGCTGATATGTATGTTTTGAATTTAACTAGTAAGAAATTCATTTTTGATATCTGTAATAGTTTTGTCACCCTTTTAATTTTTTAGGATAGGAATTATGATCAACAATACAATTGTTAATCAACCATTAAATCAGCAATTAAATTGTTAATATCAGGAATTACATTTCCACTATTAAGCAACACAAATTCTTGATATGAAAAATGACATCGTCACTAGCAGAAATACGTTTATGTTATCAAAAATGAAATTAACACTAGTAATAAACATGCTTCTTGATATCTGTAACTTAATTCTTAAATTTTAAAATGAAATTCATCCAGGTTCTATGAGTCAAGATAATTTGATGTGCCCGCTTATTCTCAAGCAGCCCTAATGTTGATAATGGATCAAATTGATCAACCACGGCAAACAGTGAATATTTGTGCTGTTTAATGCATTCGAGACATCGTGTTTTCCCAGTGCATAACTGACATTAGGGGTGGGACGATACAGGTAACTCACGATTCAATTCTGTGGCGATATGTGGCCCACGATATCGATAATATCGCGATTCACGATATCTACGATATTCAATATATTGGAAGAAATTTCATCAACGATATATCACGATATATGTGACTGAAAAAGAAAAAAATACCCATAATAAGGAAATCTTATGCATTTATTAATGCCAACATTTCCAACACTGTGCAAAGAAATATGCATTTGCATAATAACTCACTGCCTCCTGGTCTTAAATGTAAACACTGTACAGCTAGACAGATAAAAGTGCCTGAACATTAAAAAACAACATGAACATTAACTAACATGTGTAAACCATGATACTGAAACGTCAGTAGTAAGTTACTGTAAAGTGCTTTATGTTAACCTGGACAGTGGTCTCATCAAGGCATATTCTTCTTGAGGAACACTAACGCCTGTTTCACACACACTCCGTCTGCAGTGCGTATGCAGTCCGTGTGCGTTACGTATGCGATGCAGAAGCAGCACGGACTCGTTTTGCTTTCACACAGGACACGTTTGCAGTCCGTTCCTGATCCGCGGCTGTTTACCACAAACACACCATTTATCCGTTATTTTGATTCAAAATACAAACGTGCTTTTTCAGCATTGTGATACTCTTTTATCACGGTACACTAATACAATTTTAGATATATTCACGTTTAAACTCAACGTATAATAAACAACGTATTATTCAATGCACTTGCACAGCAACCGCGTGCAGTGTGAACGCTCTAATCCGTTAACATGGGTGCGGAAAAAAATACTCAACGCATACGCACTGCAGACGGAGTATGTGTGAAACAGGCGTAACTGATCAGCATGCTCAACTAGCGGGTGCGTCTTTGATTTGTTTTTCGTTATCTTCCGCCATTCTTCTCACTTCTCTTTTTTTCTGCGCTTCTTCTCTGATGTTGTAAGATACAGATCTGGCCATTAAAAATGCGTCTATTTTCACGCGGCAGCCTGCAATTCGGCACGCGTGGGCACGCGTCCTACCGCAGCGGCTTTTTTTGATTTTTTTACAATGTTGTTGCACTTCATATAATATCCACCAGGTGGCGCAAGGAACAACATTCTGTAGCCAAACACCATGGCCAGCTCTAGGGGGCGTTGGTCACAAATACCAGTACAATAGTTCAATGATTCCTCTTTCCTGAAATTATGGTTCAAACCAATAGCAAAAAGATAGCCTATTCATAAGCAGGTGCAGTTGTATTGTTATTTTGTTTTCTTTCTTTGTTTTCCTGACGAACATTTATTAGACTGCATCGGAAATAGAAATGTTAATTTCAGTTATTTTATTTTTCCAACCGACAACTGATGTAAACCGCTAAATTCGTTTTCAGGGATTAATTATACACAAGCAAGAAGCAGCATAAACATCAGAACCTCACGCGCAGAGCTTATGCACAGAGAAAAACACAATAAACCTATATATAATAATAAATAAAATAGGCCCATATAAGAAATATATGTTTTTCTTTTCTGAATGAATAATAATTTAACAAATTAATAAGTAGCAAGCCTGTATGCAGAATTTTAGGCAATTTCTGTGATGCGCCCTTAAACCAGCATCTTGTTTCCATTTTTTTTTTTTTTTTTTTTTTTACAAATAGCCTACACATCTGTTTTTTTTTTTTTTTATTGTGATTGTAAACAAATAACAGAAATATGTAAAATAGCATAGTTTTGCAGGGTGGCCGCGGATCCTTAAAAAGTCTTAAATTCCGTTGTCCTAAAATAAGGCCTTTAAATGTCTTAATTTGTCTTAAATCTAAATCCAAGGGTCTTAAATTTTTGAAAAGGAAAAGTTTATCGTTTTGAGGAGAATCTCCTGCGCAGGTTCTAAATCTGTTCTGTTGCTAGACACGCGCTTGCTTGACAACGCCTCAGTGTTGCCAGATTTAGCGGGTTTCCGCCCAACTACACGCATTTGATTCGCAGATTAACTGTTAAGTTTAACCATCATAGAGTAAACGTTTATAATTAGCACATGTTTTTACGTTGCCGCACACACCTGACGCGAGCACGCGCAGAGAGAGGAGAGAGAGGCGTGCGGCGCGATTCACACAGATTGATTCCTCTTTCACTGCTATTTGAACGGAAACGTACATACCAAGTGATGTCTTAATACCCGTTTTGGTATTCTGTTTAACAGTCGTTTATGTCTTCAGTGAACCGAAACAGCTGAGAAAGAGATGCGTGCCAGTATTCGCCTTAAAGAGACAGCGTCCTATAAATACCTGCAGTGAGAAACACTAGTTATTTTACAAATAATTATTAAATTTCCCCTCCTGAATACTAGTGTTATTGATTTTATTACTAACTTTATGTTGTATTCATTTACACTTGTCATTTGTGTAATTGTTCTTGTTTTGTTACTGAACTTTAGTTCAGATAGTAGTTTTTGCTGTGGATGAGAAGTAGCCTACCTAAAGTAAGCATTCAGTAAATAGGAAAAAACAAACTTTTTTTTTTTTTTTTTTTGCTGATCCGAAAAATGATCCGATCCATGACTCAAAATCCGTGTTTGTTACATTGGCTTCAAAGTGTGTGAGAGCCTTGACTTTGTCATGGAATAGAAAATAATTTATTCTTCTGGAATAGTGTTTTCTGTTGAATATTCCCAAGAATAATCAGTTAAATAAAATAACAATTTAAAATATCTTCATAGTTTTGTGCTAGACTTTTGCGGGACTTTCAATTTGGTCTTAAATTTTGTTTGAAAATGGTATTAAAAAGTCTTAAAATGTCTTAAATTTAACTTGGTCAAACCTGTAGACACCCTGTTTTGAGCAATGCCGTAGCCTACTCTTGAACGAGTATTGTAAGCTGTATCCACTTTATTAAGGGGAAAAAAATCAAGTGATCCTGACGGCGCCACGGGCAGTTAAATAACTCGACAACTTTCACCTTCACAATATTTCAGCGTTTTAAAGCAACATCAAATTAAGATATGCATGTTTAAGAGGTAGTTCGTCTTTTTCTTTTTCTAAGATACACAATTTTAGATACACTGACAATTAATTTGAGTAGAGACAAATAGAAATGGGAAGGATAAATATAAACTACAGTATTTTTGCGATTTTGGTGCTTAGAAATGTATTCTAAGCGGGCAGCGGGCAAATAATATAGTTAATATAGCGGGAGCGGGTGGATGCGGAATAAAACCTCGTCGAATCGGGACTGGAAAAGCACTTTGTTATATCCTATAGACTATACTTCATCATCAAGCATGGGCGTCGGAAGCAAAATAAATGTAAAAATGTAAAAACAGAAAAAAATACTTTAGTATATGCCATTTTCTGTAGTCTGGTGCCTTTTATTTAATGTTTTTACACAATGCAAATAGGCCATATTTACAAATATTACAAAAGACGGCTATTGTGCAACATTTTCAGTGGCGCAAGTGATAATACGAGTAACATATCGTTTTTGACGCGGGAGACCAGAGTTCGCGTCCGCCTTTTGGGGAAATCATTTTCGAAATCGTCTCCCTTTTCACTTATATCACATCGGAAAGGCATTTGTTTATTTGTAAATTAATGAAATAATTGAAAAGTTGAAATAAAGTATCAACTAGGGTTAGGTCACCTAACTTAAGTGTATCTGAGCACTATACTGTACTTTTAGGAGTGTTAATAATTAATTTTATTATTATTATTATTATTATTATTGTCTTTAGATTTGTTCTTACATTTTTGATGCTGTACATTAAGATGGCGCACTGCCCATGCAGTTTTTTTTTTTTCTTAAAAACTAATTGAAGTGAAAGGGAAGAAACCCATGTAGATTTGGCCTAATGTCCATGGAAATACTATAGCCTAGTATTATATCCTAATATAGAAAATAATTTAGACAAATAAACAGAAGGCTCACTTTTCAAAACAATAAAGCTTATATGACTGACAACGAATACAGTTGTTAAGTATCAAAAGTGCTCCAGTGAGTTATGCAATTTTTTCCCACCTTTTTTCTTTTTCTTTTTTTTTAAAGTGGAAAAGTAGTTCTTCTATTTCGGAGAAGTTCGTTAAGCCTGGAACTAGGCTTAAGTCTGTTCTGGGAAACCAAAGGGAAGTGTTTTTTTTTTTTTTTTCAGTTTTCTGAAAAGTAGCCGTTAATGAGGCATCAGCGTTAGGCGGCATGCAGTATAAAGAGCGAAATGTTTATGAATGGCAGAGTGGGGGTGGGGTGGGGTGTTGAATGCTGTCTGTTGCCTTGTTGTAATCAACATTTGGAGACTATTTTGGGGGTGCTGGGGGCGGATTCCGACTGCATTCAGTTGCATTTCGAATTCAGCATTCAAATGCATGCCAGGGAGAAGGGGAAAGCTTTCCTCACTCGCTCCACTTTTTTCAAAACATTAGTGTCCACGGCCCTGACACCAGTGATGCGCGGGTCAGTGGATAAACAACCCGAACCCGACCGACGTTTTCAACTAACCCGCCCGCAACTAGACCCCCGAATAAAAAAATAAAATATTGTACCCGACCCGCCTCCTGACCCGTATGTTTAATATTAGAGTGATTATGCTGTGGAGATGCGGTCTGAAATATCCTGACATCTGAAATCCATTGGTGTACAAGCTACTTTAAAATAAAATAATGTGTCCTGTTGTAAAGTCGTTGCCGTATTGTTGT
This sequence comes from Garra rufa, assembly GCF_049309525.1. Classification (NCBI taxonomy): domain Eukaryota; kingdom Metazoa; phylum Chordata; class Actinopteri; order Cypriniformes; family Cyprinidae; genus Garra; species Garra rufa. Next base: position 35,114,318 of record NC_133370.1, read on the forward strand.
GTACGAAGTTCAGATGTTATTATTTTAAGAAATGTATATTTATATGTTTTAGGATTCTCCTTATTTTTGTTTTAGACATCCATCAATTACGGTGAATAAAAAAATGCCGCGCTGGTGGAAACAAGACTTTCGCTTCTACTTTTGAGACCGGTGTTCGGACGTTTTTCTAAAAAAAAACAAAAAAAAACAAAAAAAACTGTCATTTATGGTCATAAAAACAGAAGCTGAACATAATTCAAAACTGTAAAGTATTTGCTGAATAAAGAAAACATGAAGGATGCCGCTTAATATTTGGCTTTTACGTGAACTTTAAAGCTTATCCCTCATTCCATTTGTTTTCTTTGTTTTGTAATCTTTATATTATTTTCGTGAAATGTATTTTTGCTCAACATGCATTTCTCGTGGCCACGAGTTTAATGAATAAACAAACCTGCGTGACATTAGTAACCCAGAATTATTTGAGATATTTTATTTTGATTTAAGAAATTATTATATTAATTGTTATAGAAATTAATACAATATTAAATAATTATATAGGCGATGCTGTATATGCTAATGCTGTCTGTGCGCAATGTAGACAGCTTTCACAAGTGTTTACATGTATTACATGTAGGCCTACTTCAAATTAAATAGCCCTGCAAGAAACATTTCATGCATCCCACAATCTTGTCCATTGACTGACCTTCTTTTTTTCCGTAATATTTGTATTATTCGTTTATATTCGTTATTTTTTCCTTCATTTTGATCTCGTTACATAACATTCTGAATGTAAATGATACTGTAAAGGTTCTATGACTGGGGTTTTTACTGGAATGCAGTTTAAAGGTTAAATTTAACATATATTGTATTTTATTTAGTCTAATTAATAGACAAATAATTGAAGAGTGAATCATTCACGTAGTTTCATTTGGAAATAATTTATCGTCACACAGTAAAATAGGCCTACATTCCTTCTATTAACTAATAGTCTTTTTTTTCGTATTTGTCTTAATATTATTATCATTATCATTAGTATTACTATTACTAATATTATTTTTATTAGCCTGTTATTTTTGTATATATTTTTATTTCCGTGCGTTTCCACCCCTTAATTTGGCTCTCTTTAACGTTCATGTAAATGATTCTGTAAATGCTTGACATATGCTATATGACTGATTTTTACTGGAATGTAGTTTAAAGGTTGAATTGAACATATTTTATTTTGTTTCGTCTAATTAATAGACTAGACTATATAAATACTAAACTGTTTTACTGAGAAATGAATCATTCACGTAGTTTCATTTGTAAATGAAAACATGCTCATTTATCGTCACACACGGGGATAAATACAATCAAAAAGTCAAAACGTTATTGGCATAATTGTCAGGCGTTAAAAATAAATAGCCCTAACCAGGTATTGAAATAATAATAACCTATAATAATAATAAATAATAAGTGATTTAGAGCTATCTACTTTTTTCTTTATTGTGAATCGCTTAACCTAAATAACTTTCTGTATATGCTATTTGGCATATATTTAGCAAATATTGTGAACGACAATTATGCCAATAAAGTTTTGACTTTATGATTGTATTAATGCCCGTGTGTGACCATACGATTTACAAATGGAACGGGAATGATTCACTCGACAATGAAACACTATAAAGGTTATAATTAGACTAAAAATGAATATATATATATATATATATATATATATATATATATATTTAAAATCCCAGCCATATAGCATAATCAAAGCTTTAATGGCAGGTCAGCATTTATCATTTAGATTCGGAATGTTAAGAGATCGAAATTAAGGGGGACATAATGAATATAAACGAATAATAAATTTATTACAGAAAAAAAGAGGATCAATTAATGGATAAGACTTTAGGATGCATAAAATGTTTCTTGCAGGGCTATTTAATTTGAAGTACTTATATGTAATATTTATTCTTGATAAACTTTTGAATGCTGTCTACATCGCGCACAGACATTCGCATATACAGCATTGCCTATTGTTAATATATAACTTAATATTGCATTAATTTCTATAACAATTAATATAATCATTTCTTAACTCAAAATAAAAAATATTAACAAACCTATCTCTGATAATCCTGGGTTATGGTCACGCAGGTTTGTTTATGCATTAAACATAAGGATGTCGTTACCTCGACAAAATGATCTTTTGGCCACGACATAATATGACGTTCCCAGGAATTAATATCTCGTGGCAATGACAAAAAGTAATATGACGTTCCTACGAATTCATTTGTGTGGCCACGACAAACATAAGTGAACCGAAGGTGTCCCCTCCAGGTTACCGTACCTTTTAGTTTGCAGCAATGTTTTCAGCCTGCTCCAGTCCAGTGCTTTACATGACTGCCCCCTACTGATCATGTCTTTCCTATGTCATTGTAGTTTCCGTGTTCCCTTGGAATACACCGGCGTCACGCGAGACCACTTTACTTCCCGCGCGCATTTTAAATGGCCAGATCTGTAACTTGTGTTCTTCACTGGCCGCTGCTTCCGCCACTTTACGCCTGTTTACTCAAACAGCGCCCCCCGCAAACAGAATGGTAGATATTGAATAGTGACAGTGACACTGACGACGGGTAAATTAATCATTTGTGTTGTAATAAAATATCGATATTGGCCATTAGTGTATCGATTATTTATTGCGACAGAGAGCACAACAATATATTGCAATATCGATTTTTTTTCCCACCCCTAACTGACATGTCACAGGAATATTCTTATCTGTATATGTTAGAAAGTCAAGCAAATATAATCCATTTTTGCTGTCAGGAATGGGCGAGACTTGCATGAGAAAACGATCGCTACTGCGCGATACATTGTATATAGACGGAGCGCAATAGAATAGATAAGGAATAGTTGACGACGGGCTGTTGAATTCCTAGAAAATAATGCACACACGAGGTGGCGCTTATACTACAGTTACCACACCTCAAGACATAGATCAGATGATATATTTCAAGACATTCTTCCCTACTATATAGTATGTGAAAAACAGTATGCGAGGCGAGTATTATGTCCGAATTCATAGTGTTCGAAATACAGTAGGCGAGAAGTACCCGGATGACCTACTGCTTCCGCTTGAATTCTGCAGTATGCATACCACGGACACTTTCCTATCCCATGAAGCTCCAGGAGAGGAGTTGTCATATTCGAAAAATGGCGGCAAGTGGAGACGCGGCAGATGTAGTACGTCCGAATTCCATTCATACTATCCTTATTCATACTATATAGAACATAATTTTTTAACGGTCGGGAAGTGCGTTCAAATTTAAATGTAGTACCTACTGAAGCAGTATGCGATTTCAGACACAGCATATGTGTGTGTGCATCTGCAAGTTAGAGAGTGAGAGAAACAGAGTTTGTGCTTTCTGTGTTTTTTTTTTTTTTTTTGCTGTTTTGGCCTGTAAGGACCTTTGAAATAACTGAAGTCGTGTGGCGAAGTGATATAGACATGCAATGCAGTCAATGCACGTTCACCCATAGATCCTTTGTTGCCTTGGCCGTGTGTTTTGGGTTATTGTCATACCTATCCACGACCCATTTTTAATGCCCTGGCTAGCTTCAATGCCCTGGCCCTGACGGTACATGGGCCTGTTCACCGTCCCTTTGATGCGGTGCAGTTGTCTTGTCCCCTTAGCAGAAAAACAACCCCAAAGCATAATGTTTTCACCTCCATGTTTAATGGTCTTTTTGGGGTCATAGGTAGCATTCCTCCTCCTCCTCCAAACACTTTCACCCAGTTCTTCTCTATTTTGGTACGGCTGTGGGAGCGCGGGTAGATGCTGTAGATACTTTTTTTTTTTTTGGTATGGCAGAATATGTCCAGTCATGACTCACCAATCGTTAAGTGTGTTGTGTAGTGGAGTGATTTCAGACGGGCATGTGCTTTTTTGAGCAGGGGGGCCTTGCGGGCGCTGCAGGATTTCAGTGCTTCACGGCGTAGTGTTACACTAACTGTTTCTTGGTGACTATGGTCCCTGCTGCCTTGAGATTATTGACAAGATCGTCCCATATAGTTCTGAGCTGATTCCTCGCCGTTCTCATGATCATTGAAACTCCACGATGTGATAACTTGCATGGGGCCCCAGAACGAAGTAGATTGACAGTTATTTTGTCTTTCTTACATTTGTGAATAATCTTACTTTATTTCTCATTTGTTCCTGAATTTCTGTGGATCTCCACATGATGTGTTGCTTTTGAAGATCTTTTGGTGTACTTCACCAAAGGTGTGGCAGTAATCAGGCCTGGGTGTGGCTAGAGAAACTGGACAGTTATGTGATACCACAGTTATGTTTTAACAGGTTTTTTTTTTTTTTTTTTTTGCACCCTGTGTTTTTTCACACAGGGCCATGTGGGTTTGGTTTGTGTACTTGTGTTATCTTTGATTAATATTTAAATTAGTTTGATGATCTGGAACCTTAAAGTGCGACAAACATGCAAAAAAAAAAAAAAAAAAAAAAAAATATATATATATATATATGTGTGTGTGTGTGTGTATACACACACATATATATATATATATATATATATATGTATATTAGGGTTGGGTCGATAGACGATGCCATCGTTCATCGCCGATGGCCAATAGACATCACGATGCTGAGCCGGCATCGCGATCCTCCCCCCCGCCGCAGCAGCAACCCGCTCACTAAAAACACACACTTAATCACTATATAGCCAAATGAAATGCATGCTTTCAATTTCTGCATCTTTACTTATTTTATTATTATTATTATGAGGAAATAATAACAAGGAAGTTGTTAGTGATCACAATACAAATTACAGTGAACTCCTAACGAATTACATGAAAGTTCGTTTACATTAATAAATGAGGCTTACAAAAAAAGCAGAAAAAAATCAAAATAATTTTAATTAAATTAGATTAAATAAACTACACCAAATATGCCCTTTTCATGGTTTTACCATAACGAACAGAGCTTGGAACAAAAACAAGAGAATATATTTTTTTTCCATCGAAATACGAATGTACAATACAAAGCCTAGTATACATTATAAATAACACTTTATCATTCAAATACATTGGGAATATGGAAACACTTGGATTTGTGCCGAAAAACAGAGGTGCGTGAGCCCAACGCCTGCTATTTTTAGTTTCGCTTTGTTTTAGTTTCTTAACTTTATAAATTTGTTTCATTTCTGTTCTGTTCTGAATACCTCTACATTTAAATCATTCGTTTTGGAGTCAGGGTAACTAACTTATAGTTATGTTTATAGTGTTTATAATGTTAATACATAATATTTCGCTTGATTTGGTATTATTTCTGATATTACACTTTCTCTCTAAACATTCTGCTGCTCAGTAAATGTGTTTGGAGAGAGTGGGTTAAGCAGTAAGCAAACAATGAGAGCGTTATTGAACTTAAAAAAGCTGACTGGTCGAAAATATGTTAAGGACCAACACACATCCTCCAAATGCATCTGTATAAACCCGCGCTTGCTCTTGTCTCATCTGCACGCACGCACTGTCACGATCTAATGCACTTGTTAATGCCGGATCTTTAAAAACAAATACCGGAACGCAAAAATCCAAAATCGGACATTTTCCAGAACAGGATCAGGCTCAAATTAAGCACTGGTGGACACGGTAGGCTACAATTAATTAATTCGTTATGAATAAATTATTTAACAACAACCATCCCTCACCCCCGCCCCCCGCAGACGATACCATCGTCCATCGCGATGTTTCACATTAGACATCGTACGATGCCAAATTGGTCGACATCGCCCAACCCTAATGTATATATGTATATGTGAGCAGTATCATACAAGTAGATGTGGGTGTATATTGGCACAGCTGTATGAGTAACATAGTTAATCACAGCTTGCTGATATGCAGCCATATCTCAAGTCTATCCGTGTGATATTGCTTGTCACCATCTAATGGCGGAACAACATAACTAAAATCACCATCACAAATACTAAACATTATTATTGCGTATATATAATTTATATAAAATTTAATTTATTGAATAATAATATTTAATAAACAAGAACAACCATCAAAAAGCTCAGTCGCTGTTTGCAGTAGTTACAAAAAATTGCATAGTGTGTGGTGTCTAAAGATTATAATCTTAGAATTGAAGAACCGGTCATTGCCATTCGTTTTCACAAAGATTTTTTAAACATGTTTAATAGTTTCGAGCGACACCAGCAATTATATGCGGTGGAGGCGGCTATGCGTTCACTGTCAAACATCATTCGGCATTAATTAGGTAATTTTGTCAAAAGAGATGTTCTTTATTACAAGAAAAATACAGATTGTTCTTGTTGTGATTTATTTTGTCTTTTAATTCATAACTTAAAGCTATATAGATTTAGATCACACTTTGTATTTGGTGGCCTTAACTATTATCTACTTACATCAAATGTGGTCATATTGCATTGCAAAACACTTGCTTCTATTAAGGTGGATTATGGGTAAGGTTAGAGACCGGTTTGGTGGTATAGGTAGGTTTAAGGGTGGGTTAGGGTGTAAGAAATTAATTACATATAGGTAAAAAAACTAAGAACAATGTAAAAACATGTATGTACACAATAAGTACATTGTACCAAATTATTAATTTAAATCTAAGTACATAGTAAAGCAAAAGGAACTCCAAGGCACTCTCATTTGGAAAAAGTTAAAAAGCCTTTATTGCAGCGGCTTGGTCACATTAAACCTTTCTAAAAAACTCCAACGCGTTTCAGCACATGGCCTTCATCAGGGAGTCAAACAGTTCTCACAGGTAAGAGGAGGTACTTAACATCTAAACACCAATCAGAAAGCTCCACCTTGCAGATCAATTAGTCAGGTGACAAGTATCTGTATATCACAACCAACAGGTGTCATCCTTACCAAACAGTGAGACATAAACATTATACCTGAAACACACTGAGTATCACATATACATACTAAAACACACACACAGTCACCAGGTAGAAGTAAACAAAATCTAGTGTAAAAATAAAAGGATGGCAACAACCAGACATAAAATCAGAGAAAGACACTAAAGTCCAGGTCTTCATTTAGGCCTGGATATTTAGTGGCTTGGAGTTTAAATATCCAAAAAGTCTCCTTCTGGTTTAACTGCCTCTGTCTATCACCTTTTCTCAAGGTCAGTGGGATGTGATCAATCCCACAGGCCTGTAAAGTAGACGGATTACTATTATGGTGTTCCATGTAGTGTCTTGCCATTGGGTAATTAATGTTGCCTGTGCGAATAGCATATTTGTGTTCGGCCAGTCTGTCTTGTAAGCGTCGTTTCGTTCTTCCAACATAAAACACTTTGCACACAGGACACTCTAATCTATAGACAACAAAAGTAGTTTTACAATTTATAAAGTGATGTAGTTTTACAATTTATAAAGTGATTCTTCACAAGAGCCTGTGAAGAAAAAGCAGCGGGGCAGAGCGACTCAGCGCACGGTGATTGATGAGCTCACGCCGGCTGATCCCCCGCGTGCCTCACATTCACCACAAGAAGAGCAATCTCCTGTTCTCTTCATTCATCCGGACCAAAATCCCTCGACTGCTGCGAGCGATATGGTTTCTTTTGGAGTGAGTGAGGAGGAAGCCATGGATGACAGCATGTCTCTGGCTGCATCTGAAGGAGAGGAGCTGTCGGGCTCGCCGCATGACCCCGCCCCCTTTCCATCTACTCAACCCAGCACTGCCAGCGCTGGTATGGACGCCGAACTGTTCCGCGTTCTATCAAAGGCTGTTGAAGAGCTGGAACTAAATTGGTCTCCTCCTGAGGAGCCTGTACGGAGTCGTTTGGACGAGTGGTTCCCCTAGCACAGAGCGAATCAGGCTTTTACAGCCGTTACTTCCTCGTCCCCAAGAAGGATGGCGGCCTGAGACCCATCCTCGACCTCAGACGTTTGAATCGCGCCCTCATGAGACGGCCATTCAGAATGCTCACGCTGAAACAGATCCTCTCGCAAATACGCACAGGGGACTGGTTTTGCTCGATGGATCTGAAAGATGCATATTTTCATATCCAAATTGCCCCCCGACACAGGCAATTCTTGAGATTCGCCTTCGAGGGAGTGGCTTATCAGTATACAGTCCTTCCGTTCGGACTGTCTCTAGCTCCCCGCACGTTTACGAAGTGCATGGACGCGGCTCTTTCCCCTCTGAGGCAGATGGGAATCCGCGTTCTGAACTACCTCGACGACTGGCTCATTCTGGCCCAGTCAGAGAACGAGCTAATACATCACAGATCCGTGATCCTCAGCCACTTGGAGTGCCTAGGACTCAGGGTCAATTTTGCCAAGAGCGTTCTGTCCCCCAGTCAACGTATTTCGTTCCTGGGAGCAGTTTTCGACTCCATTCAAATGAAGGCAATGGTTGGCCGCAGCGAGCTCAGGCCATCCGGAAGCTCGCGGCCTCCTTCAAAATTGGAGCCCTTCGCCCTCTCAAAGCCTTTCAGAAGATGCTGGGTCTTATGGCTTCAGCATCTCCGGTACTCCAGCTGGGCCTTCTTCGAATGCGCCCTCTGCAGTACTGGTTGAAACCGAAAGTTCCTCCTCAGGCCTGGCGTCTAGGGCGCCTGCGCATCAAGGTAGATCGGACCTGTATCACAGCTCTGACTCCTTGGAAGAGCCTTCCTTGGATGGAACAGGGCGTTCCCCTGGACATGGCATGCAGAAGGAAGATGGTCTCGACAGATGCGTCCAACTCAGGTTGGGGAGCTCTGTGCGACGGCCAGCCGGCATTCGGCCAATGGTCGAAAGCCGAAAAACGCCTCCACATCAACTGCCTAGAGATGCTAGCAGTGTGTTTAGGCCTCCATACGCTTCTGCCAGTCTTAAAGGGACACCACGTCTTAGTCCGCTCGGACAATATGACGGTGGTCTCATACATAAATCACCAGGGAGGTCTTTCGTCGAGACGCCTTTTCACATTAGTGGAACGTCTCTTATGATGGGCTCAGCTCAACTTTCGCTCGCTCAGAGCGACTCATGTGCCTGGCAGGTTGAATCAAGGAGCAGACATGCTGTCTCGGAGCAACGTCTCCTCAGACGAATGGATGCTTCATCCCCAGATGATTCAGCAAATATGGGCGGTCTTTGGCAAGGCTCAGGTAGACCTTTTCGCCTCAAAAGACAATTGTCACTATTGCAGCGCCCACAGTTCCGGTTGGGGGTGCCAAAGCGTTTTGTTCGCCTGCGTTAAGAGATCTCGTCTCAACGGAATGGGCAAATTTATTTCAAAGGAGCAGGATGCATTGGCCCACGACTGGCCCAATCTCCCGTTATATGCTTTTCCCCCGACTGCCCTGATACCACACGTAATCAGGCGGGTCAAGGAACGGAAACTCAAAATCCTGCTAGTGGCCCCCTTCTGGCAGAACCAGCATTGGTTCCCAGATCTCCACCGGCTGCTGTCATCGGCACCGTGGCCCGTTCCGTTGAGACGAGATCTCTTAACGCAGGCGAACAAAACGCTTTGGCACCCCCAACCGGAACTGTGGGCGCTGCATGTATGGTCTCTCGACGGGAGCCTTCAAATCTCCCTGAGACCGTTTTAAATACTATTTCTGAGGCCAGAGCACCCTCTACGAGGCGACTCTATGGACTCAAGTGGTCTGTCTTTTCCGCCTGGTGTTCCACCCGCGGTGCAGACCCGAGTTTGTGTGACATATCAGTGATTTTGTCATTGCTTCAGGAGCTGTTGGACAAGGGACGTTCTCCCTCCACGCTCAGAGTCTATGTGGCGGCCATAGCGGCATTTCATGACTCTATGGACGGTCAGTCTGTGGGAAAGAACGATCTGATCGTTCGCTTTCTGAAGGGGACGAGACGGCTTAACCCTCCTCGTCCCATCACGGTTCCCACTTGGGACTTACCCACAGTGCTGAGAGCTCTGAAGAGCCCTCCATTTGAGCCGCTACAGTCTGTTGACCTTCGACCTTTGACGCTAAAAACTGCCCTGCTGCTGGCATTGGCATCAGTCAAGCGTATGGGTGACCTACAGGCTCTGTCTGTGAATCCTGTATGCCTGGAATTCGGGCCGAATGACTCTAAAGTCATCCTGAAACCAAGATACGGCTATGTACCTAAGAGTCTCTCAACACCGTTTAGAGACCAGGTTATTTCCCTCTTGGCACTTCCCCCCTCGGAGCAAGACCAAGACTTTAATCCCCTCTGTCCTGTTAGGGCATTGAGGTGTTATTTGGAGCGTTCGCCTTCTTTTAGGAAGTCAGAACAGCCCTTTGTCTGTTTTGGCGGCCGCACCAAAGGGCTTTCGGTCACAAAACATAGACTATCCAAATGGATAGTGGACGCCATCATGCTGGCTTACTCTTCCTTGGGTCTGCCATGTTCCATGGGGGTAAGAGCCCATTCGACTAGAGGCGTCGCCTCGTCATGGGCCTGGTCCAGCGGAGTATCCATTGCAGAAATATGTGCGGCGGCCGGCTGGGCCTCGCCGTCCACATTTACTAGGTTTTATAATCTAGACGTCCCTGTCTTGCAGACTAGGGTCCTTTCTGCATGAGGAATTTGTTACCAGAATTGTTATGTATGCACTTGGCCTCTGGGAGTTTCCAAGTGTATCATTTCCTTGGAACGGAATGTTCATTAGGTTTTCCTGATTGAGCAAGTTGGCTTCTACTAGCCCATTCTGCGCTAGGACCATACAGTCGTTCCTCTACCTTAGCAACGGCGGGATTGTACTGGTTCCCCATAAGCGTCTTACGACGCAGTACGAGTGAAGTATCGACAGGGAACGTACTCGGTTACTTTCGTAACCTCGGTTCCCTGAGATACGGGAACGAGTACTGCGTTGCTGGCCGTTTGAATTAAGTAATGTTTAATTTCGTTTAGTTTCATTCTCTGGAAATGTAAAGAAAATATACAGTTTTTACTTGGAACCAGTTTGTTTTTTATCCCTGATTTTAGACAAGCATACATGGGATAATTTATAAATTATTGCTTGAATAAACGTTTATAAATATTGCTAGACATGTTATAATTAAAGAAATTAAACAGACCTAGGCATTTGAAAAGTCATAATGAAATGCATCTAATAATTCCGAAAAGAAAAAGAAGCATTGGACATAATCAAAACATATTCAAGACTGTGACATTTATTAGGAACAATGTAGCATATTTTATTAAGTACAAATTAAGACAATTAAAACAAACCTTTCAAGTCAAGTCATCTTTATTTATATAGCGCTTTTAACAATACAGATTGTGTCAAAGCAACTGCACAGTATTTAAACAGCACAATAGTGTGTAAGTAACGCATTATTGTAAATAATCAATTTTCAGTTAAAGGCAGTTCATCAATGAATTCAGTGATATCAACATCCAGTTCAGTTCAAATAGTATACAATATTGCTGGAAAGTGTCCCCAACTAAGCAAGCCAGAGGCGACAGCGGCAAGGAACCAAAACTCCACAGGTGACAGAAATGGAGAAAAAAACCTTTGGAGAAACCAGGCTCAGTCGGGGGACCGGTTCTCCTCTGGCCAGACGAAACCAGCAGTTTGTACCAATGTCTGATTGTAGAGAACTCGTCAGGATCCCGTGGTGTGGCACCGATGGCCGTCTAGGTTGGCGAGGTCTTCATTGATGATCCGTCTCTGGAGCTCATCTGGTTGACATCCACGGCTATTGAAGTCATCTCCAGGTGGTGATCCATGATCTAAGCTGGGTACGGACTGGATCCGGGGGACTGCAGTGACCATCTGATCTGGATACAGGCTGGGTCTGGTGGCTACGGTGACCTCGGAATAAGAATGAAACAGACTAATATTAGTGTAGATGCCATTCTTTTTACGATGCAATGAGTGCATCAGATGTTATGGGAGGTGTTTTCGGTTCCGGTTGACCTAATTAATGCATCCTAACAATCCTTTAACGGATTTGAGTAATAGGAATGTGTTAATGTTTTATGTGTAAGCCTGGTTAAAGAGATGTGTCTTTAATGTAGATTTAAACTGACAGATTGTGTCTGCCTCCCGAACAGTGTTAGGTAGATTGTTCCAGAGTTTAGGCGGATAGTATCATCAGCGTAACAATAAAAGCTAACACCATGTTTCCTGATGATATCTCAAAAGGGTAACATGTAAAGCGTAAAAAGTAATGGCCCTAGTACTGAGCCTTGAGGTACTCCATACTGCACTTGCGATTTAAATGATACCTCTTCATTTATTGCCACAAACTGATGACGGTCTAATAAGTAAGATTTGAACCATGCCAGTGCACTACCATTAATGCCTGCATAATATTCAAGTCTATTTAAAAGAATGTTGTGGTCAATAGTATCAAACGCAGCACTAAGATCCAGTAGCACTAATAGGGAGATGCAACCACGATCGGTTGACAAGAGCAGGTCATTTGTAACTCTAATAAGAGCAGTCTCAGAACTATGATATGGTCTAAAACTTGACTGGAAATCCTCACAGATACCATTTTTCTCTAAGAAGGAGCATAATTGTGAGGATACTACATTTTCTATTAATTCATATATTTTGCTATATCTCGATATACGATATATATCTCGATATCTTTACAGGATAAATAACCCCCCAAAAACTACTGCAAAAACAAATATGCCAAATTCCAAAGTCTTTTTTTATTGAAACTCAGAGGTAGGCAGTTCAGAACAAAGTGCTTCTGCGAATTTTCTTTTAATATATAAACACTTAATTTTTGGCAAACAGAGGTTTACTGTTAAAATCAATACATGGAAGAAAAATTATAATCAGTTTAAAACGTTTAAATAATAATTGTAGTATTTTTTTCTACAATTAAGTGGTTAATCTTGTTGTGATATTTATTTTTTATCATATATATTGTTTTATGTAAATTATTTAAATAGGAATATTTAAACACCTACATTATACTGTACAAAAGTAATACAAGACTAAAATTGCTCTGTTTCATGTTAAACCGTACTTTTATTTTGACAGGTTGCCGTGAAGTTTCTGTGTGTGCAGTATGATATGATGGTAGTTTTCTCAAATGAAACTGTAAAAGTGACACTCATAGCAGCTATGGAGATTGAGTTTATCTGTTCATGTGAGATGCAAATGCCAAAAATGCTTCAGGCGTGCTTCAGTAAAAATACAGAAAAATACAAACGGAACATGCAGGATTCATATTGAAACGGCCTTTTTGCATTTCAGTTTTCACAGACACTAGTCCATATCGCGATTTGAATTAAGTGACAGACCAACTTTTGATTTATTACTCCAAAAATCTACAAATTACGTGGTATTCCGCGCTATAGTAAATTCAGTTTTTATGAATGGAGTCCGCGATCCCGTCCGTGTTTTCGCGGAGGAGAAAACATATATTCACGGCAGTAGACATCGGTCTGTTGTTCGTCCGACGCCTTAAAACCAAAGTATCTCCATATAATGGAGCCAGTTGTCCTTTTTTTGCGACGAGTTCTGAAGCCTCCGGGCTGGTTGCGGGCGCCGCCATGTTGAATGAGACGACAGGCGGAACAAAAGCAAGGAGGCGTGAGCGAGCACAGCACAGAGAAGGCAAACAAGCAAAGTGGCGAAAATGAAATATAAGCATTATATCGATATATACGATATGTCAAAATTTATATCGAGTTTAAAACATATCTCGATATATTTTAAATATCGAGATATCGCCCACCCCTACTGTAGTTAATTAATTCATTGGGGTCAAGTTGTGGTTTTTTTAATGAGTGGCTTAATAACAGCCAGTTTGAAGGTTTTGGGGACATATCCTAATGATAATGACAAATTAATAATATTTATAAGAGGATCTATGACTTCTGGAAGTACTTCCTTTAATAGACTAGATGGAATAGGGTCTAAGCATGCTGTAGGTTTAGATGATTTAACAAGTTTATACAATTCTTCCTCTCCTATAATAGAGAATGAGTGGAATTGTTCCTCAGGAGATCTACAGCGCATTATTTGATGCAATACTGTAGCGGGCGGCTGTATGGTTACAATTTTATCTCTAATAGTGTCTATTTTGGAGGTAAAGTACGTCATAAAGTCATTACTGCTGTGCTGTTGGGAAATGTCTGCACCTGTTGCTGCTATATTTTTAGTTAATTTAACCACAGTATTGAACAAATACCTAGGGTTATGTTTGTTTGTTTCAATAGGTAAAATGTTTTTTTTTTTTTTTTTTTTTTTAAAGCACCGGTGTTGTCCGCAGTGTTGTATTTTGGTACGGCTGTGGGAGCGCGGGTAGATGCAGTAGATACTTTTTTTTTTTTTTTTTTGGTATGGCAGAATTTGTCCAGTCATGACTCACAAATCGTTAAGTGTGTTGTGTAGTGGAGTGACTCAGTCATTAGGTTTGTGCTCCTTTCCGATTGTCAAAGACTAAAATCGGTTCCAGTCGATGGAAACAGTCGTTAAGTGTGTTCAGTTCAGTCTTAGAATGTTTCTACTAGTCATGTAGTGTGTCCCCAGCTTTAGTGAGGGAGAATATTTTGCAAAAAGAGTGCATGAGATCTGCAAACAGTGTCTAAACTGCCTGAACTTGTTTAAGGTTTTGCAGAAAGAGTGATTTATTTGACAAATTGGTTTAGGCTATTGAGAATTTGGTTCAGAGAATGGGGTTTAGTGTTTTAGCAAATGTGATAGAACTGTAATAGTTCATCAATTATAATCTAATATAAATGTTTATTTTTGATCTCACATAGTATTCCTCTTAAATTCAACCCTGTCTTCCCACCCAATTTTCACAATCCACTCAATTCCAAATAGATAAACTTTCAAATCCCACCATACTATTGAATATAGTTATTTACAGAGATACAGAAATAAATATTTTGAGATTGCATTTTTGTATGTGGACTGCAGCAGCAGAAATACAACTGTAACCTTTGTGTTTCCCCCCCAAAGGATATAAGGTACTAGCTCTTCTAGACCCTACTGATGAGGAACAAGAGACGGCTGATATTTACATCCATGTGACGTACATCAAAAAATGGGATATCTGTGCGGGTGATGCCATCTTGAGGTCTCTTGGTGGTGAAATGACAACTCTCAGAGGAGAGCAGATTGATTACTCTGGGACAGAGGGAAACAAGGGTGGCCTGCTGGCAAGCATTAAAACTGACCACAAGGCATTGGTGAAAAGACTTCCACCATGGGATGAGAACAAACAAGAATAAATCGCCACCTGGCCCTGTCCCTTACACTCTTGTCTTCTTGGGTACCACACAGTTGTGTAGGAATATGAGGAAATAAAGATAAGGTTAAAGATAACACAAGGCGACTGATCCTGCATCAGTGAAATGTGTAATAATACCTGAACAAGTCTGAAAACTGTTACAGGTTATAAACAAAGGAAGTGTGCCTTTGGCTTGTATGGTTCATTAGCTGAATATTTTGTGAGACATTTTAAGAATGTTTACGTGTTATGAAGTAAAAGTGCGGTGTCAAATCATGAGCTCACCTTTATTTTAATAATGAATATCTGAGGTGAACCAGTAGCTTTATTTCATTTTGTGTTTTTTTTTTTTTTTTTTAGAGTGTTGTTTCCAAAATAGCTGGTAAAACCAGGTTTAAATGGTTTTTGGTAAAAATTTAACTGTGAATCCAGAGATAACTTGAATATGACATCCTTGTGCGCAGCACTACTTCTCATAATTGACTACACTGTTCCCCTTGGTGGCGCATTTTCAGTTTGGTGTGTCAGATCTCAATTTGTATGGCTTATACACTGATACCTGAATTGCTGTGTGATTAGACTACAAAGATTAAAGCACCACATGTAAATAAAAACATATAATACATTATGTTAAGATTAAAGTCTTATTTTTTAAAAAAGTTAAATTGGGTTTAATGGAGTAGATATATTGCAGACATCACTAGGTGATTCATTCAGAACTGTAATATGGCACTGTGAATGCCAATTTAGAAAAATGTATTTTTGTATGAGTTTTCATACCCATTCCCTGATTTTTATTTTGAGTCTCTACGGATAGTCATGGTACTATTTCTGTTCTGACAAAAACCTTGTGTGCATGAGGGAAAAAATGTGGGGAAGTTTTGAGGCATTTTATTTGGCTTTGCATTGATTGACATCTTCATTCTGTCTTTATTAATGATAATAAAAAAGATATGGTTTTATGAAGATTGAACCTTCATTTTTTTTGTGTGTGTGTGTAATAGCATACACAACTGTGAACAAGGTTGTTAAACCTTATAAAACTTTATTTGAAAAAAAAGAAACAAAAAAAGAGCATAAAAAACTTTAATAATTATAATTTTTTTAACCAAAAAGGATATTTAAAAGCATTTTATTTAAATGTGCTTTTATTGCATTTGATTGATCTATAAGCATATTATAAAATGGTTCTTATCAGTATTTGCACTTCTTAAATATGTTCATAAATGTGAGCCAACAAGAGCATCAGTTTGCCCACCACACGGTGGCAGTATAGTTGTATCTTGTTTTTTTTTTTGTTTTTTTTTTTTTAATGCACTAGAGCACAAGTAATTGTTTTTTTCATAGAAAACGTACAATATTCTTTTGATCATTTTTTGATCATGGAGCCATAATTAACTTCTTGACCAGCATAAACTGTTATGCAGGTAAATCTGAATGCACAGTGAACCCAGCAGGCAGTGAAACTCAGCCACTCAATCCTTGTTTTCTTGTTTCTACACCATCACACTCTTGCAGCTTTAAATAAATTTTCTAGCACTTCACATCTAGCTATGCCACATTGTTTTTCTACAACACGTTTTTATTTCTGCAGATGTATTCAGTTATCACAGCATGCCATTGTAACCTTCTGTGACAGATTCTAAACCTGTGACAATGTGGAATTAGAGAAAAGTCATGCTGATCTCTTGAGATGGCTTTAATGGAAGAATGAACAAAACCGTGTTTACAGGAGATCAACCTGTGGGTCAAATTAATATGTTTTATATAATAGTTACACCTTATTACAAAAAGTAGTGCTATTGTTTAATGATATGATGTGTGTCAGCAACAGAACTGGCTGCTGATTATTGCCATGATCAGCATATTTATGGATTATTGCATTATTCATTGTTACTATCTATTACCATCTCACTGGTCTTATTGATGTGTTGCTGAAAGGCTTGCTGCCATTTCTTTGATGTGCTAAAGGGAATTGCACTTAATGGTGTTTTTATTCACCATGTCTGGCTTGGCTCCTGAATACAGATGTTCTTGGTAAAATGCTGATTTACGTGACAGTTTACACACCCATCTTTCTGTACATTTTACATTAAAATATTAGAAAGGAAAATCTTAAATAAGTACATTTCATAAGTATTCATACCTTTATCTTATCTATCTTTTTGGTATTATGCTACAATGATCTGCCATTCTTCTCCTCACCACTTCAACTTTGTCTGGTTGGATGGGGTCTGACAGACATTTTCAGGTTTCTTAGATTTGGTTCAAGCCCAGGCGCTCTGACTGGGCCACTAAAGGACAATCACAGAGTTGTCGACAGTATTTACAGATACTAAGTGTCCCTAACTAAGCAAGCCAAAAGCGACAGTGGCAGGGAACAAAAACTCAGTATGTGACAGAAATGGATAAACACCTTGGGAGAAACCAGGCTTAGCTGGGGAGCAGGGTTCACAGCAAAACCCGCCCAATTGCTACTCAAAACTAGCCCAATGGCATTTTGAGGGGGGTTCCCCAGTAAAAATCACGTTTGGGGGGGTAAAATACATGTTTTTTTGGAGGGGTTCTCCCGGTACACTTTGCATTCCAGGGTATAAGTATAATGTTATTTGGGGTTGTTTCCACCCGCAGACATGAAAAACCGCCCACGCAGACTTGGCAACACTGCTGGGGAGGCAGTTTTCCTCATGGGTTTAGTTCCAGGCTGCAAAACAAGTCAGACTGAGCAGTGGACTTGTCTAGTCCTCGTAGCCATTCATGAGAAATTGTGTAAATGTCCGTCGAGGTCTTCACAAGGGATACAGCCTTATAGTTGACATGGTCTCTGCTGACATTCAGGACATCCGGCATGCATCGTTTGGCTGCGGAAAAAGTCCTACCCCTGTTGAAAAAAAGCAGCATATGCTGGTTAGGTATGTTTTGGTGCTGGTTTTAGCTGGTTTATGCTGGTCCTTTGCTGGTTTATGCTGGTCTTTAGCTGGTTAATGCTGGTCCTTTGCTGGTTTATGCTGGTCCTTAGCTGGTCATGTTGCTGGTCAAGGACCAGCATAAACCAGCAAAGGATCAGCATAAACCAACAAAGTACCAGCATAAACCAGCTAAAACCAGCATCCCAGCACCAAAACATACCTAACCAGCATATGCTATTTTTTTAACAGGGACATTAATGAAAACTTCTAGATATTACCTTAGAGTTTGCCTGCCAATGGTATGGGAGGAACATTGCTTTCACTCTCAATCAGAATCCGAAGTTTTTGCTCTTATAAATACGAGACAAGCATAATAGTAACCAATTGCAGAGTAACAGCATTGATGAATAGAAAAGAAGCACAGCATGTTGAAAAAGCTGCAAGGTGAGACGCAATAGTAAAAGATGTATCTAGCGCATATTTACAAAAAACTATTTTTTAAAATAAGCAGCGGAGCTTTGTAAACAGTTCACAGTAATCATGTCATCTCCATATGATTGCCAGAATGAATTTACTGGTACTTTTGAAAAGGTCCTGTTCACACAGGTCTAAAGCCGAGAACACACTACACAATTGTCATGCCGATTATGAATGGAATTTGGTCTTGATCACTGATCGTGCCTAGTCGGACGCAGTCTGTTCCAGTCGGGCTCAGTCGCTCTTTGCAGTTCTAACAAGAGTTATTTTGGTTATATTATTTTCACTGAAAATCACCCTTTTTCTATTGAGTATAAATATAATTTAGTTTATTTGATATTGTTATATATTATTTTATTGTTTTGAGTTAAGATGTATATGATTTTAAAGAATTGTTCAGAAAGTGGATTGTCACTTTAAGAGTATGTACTTGTTCGCGTGCACGCATCGCTGGCTCAGTTCACTTCCTTCTGAGCCGAGAGAAGGTTGTCTCGTGGTTAATCGAGGCATTAAACGGTAATATTACTGATATTTGATGATATATTCTGAACTTAATTTGTTTGTTGCTTTGCTAAACATACTTTGTGATGTGGGATTATGAAATTGTATTTTTGAATGATTGCGATTATGACCGTTTGCATTTGTGAGTGAGTTTAGCACGTATTAGCCTGCTGTATTTACTCCTCGTTTGCCAACAGGTGTTGTTTAATGAAGAAAGTCACAGAATAAATAAAGAATAAAGACAGTGCCAAGCAGTGAGAGGTCTGAAGTTCTTTATTGGGTGACATCAACACGACGCAGAGCGTATTCCCCTTGCTTGGGACCTGTTACAGTGGTGCCATGACCTTTTAAGGATCCATCTAAAGATCGACGCCTGTTCGTTTGCCGTGGAAAGCTGCAGTGACTGGTTTTAGGTATTTTTCAAAGACTGAAGGACTAGTTTATATGAAGTGAAGTGGACTATATATATTTTTTTTCTCTCCTAAGACACATCATCAACTTGAATTCAGACTTTCGAACAATTCATTTGCTGAGTAATTACTGATGTCAACTTATGCTGCTCAGAACAATATTTCAGTTTGTTTATTGTTTTAAATTTGAAGTTAACTGACTGTTACAATACAGAAACATGGCAGAGGGTGTTTAGTAGCTTTGCTGAAGAGATGAACGACAATGAGGTGTTTGACCAAAGTTACCAGTTTGGTAGGGGAAGGGGTCTTTTCAGAATACCTTCTGAACCTAGGATGCCAGGGTCTACTAGCAGAGCATTCGATACACCTGTTCTGACTTCCACAAGATATGTTGATCGTGCCATGGCAAGTCCAGTTAACCAAAATCCAAATTTGAGTTTACTCATCAATGAAATAGCTGAAAAATTGGGACAGTCCATTACCGCTCAGCTACGTTCTGATAAAAGTACACACTGTAGTAACTCTGAACAGCCAACTGTGATGACACTGTCTAATGTCAAACTAGTGATGCAGTCAGATGTAAAAGAGCCACCAATATTTAGGGGTGATGGCTCGGATAAACTTACTGTACAAGAGTGGGAAAATCTCATGTCCTTGTATCTAAGGAAACATGCTATTCCAGTTGATGAGCAGCCACAAGAAATATTGGATAGGCTAATGGGGAAAGCAGGTGATGTACTGAGAATTAAATTGCGTAATTACACATCTGTTGACTGCACCAGTAACCCGCACTTGATATTTGACATTTTAAAACAGCATTTCAGCACAATCACCTACTCTAGTTTACCCCTAGCCGATTTTTACAATACTTTACCGATGCCATCCGAAGATGCAATGGAGTATTGGATCAGGCTGAACAAGACAATGGATGTCGCAAAAGGAATGCTTGGAGAGACAAGGTTGGTGCATTTGTGATCCGAGTCATGAGATCAGTATGATGTTTATCAAGCATTGTCTAGATCAGTGTCTTTCTAATGTCTTAAAATTCAAATCAGCAGAAATGGTCCGCTTGTGAGATACAGGAGAGACTTGATGAACATATGCAAGAGAGGAAAGCTCGGACCTTCGCTGATTCACACAGTTTGAATATAACTGCACTCAAAGTCCAAATGTTGTTGAGGCAGCTGCACCTAACCCCGCTTTGTCTGTTTCTCCTTCTCCCATGACACAGTCTGGCAGTGACACTGATTGCATGAAAAGTCTAGTGAGTCTATTGGACTGTCTCGTCATTCAACAGACCCAATTCCAAGCTAGCCCTCAACATCAAGCTACAACGTTTCAGACTTACCGCAAACCATGCAGGGTTTGTAGATCTTTAGATCATTTAACAGTGTCACATTGTAGACGGGATAACAGATGTCTGAAGTGTTCAGCTCCTGGGCATTGGAAAAAAGGACTGCCCTCAGCGAGCTGATCGTCACCAACATCAATTGAGCAGTGAGGCTAGCAGACCGCCTCACCAGTTAAATTAGATAGCCCTCATCATGGAAGGGGTGATGTGGGTATGGATGCTAAATCCCTTCATGAAGAGTGCGATCTTGCCCAGCTCTATGAGGAAAACTGTAACAGTGCTCCTGAGGGGACCAAAAGAGTTGTACAATCTAGTCAAAAAGTTGAAGCCTTCAGTAGCCTTTCTATGTTCCTGTTTGTGTCAATGGCGATGTTCAACTTAACGGAATGATTGATTCCGGTTCTATGGCATGTACAATCAGCAAAAATGCTGTGGAGAAAATTGGATCTGCTGGCATCTTGCCTGAAAAGAAGCGTTTGGAAGAAAGCATTGTCTTGGTTGGCTGTGGAGGTCCGCAAATCCAGCCTGAGGGTTTCTATAATTTGGATCCAGTTCTTTGGCATCCAGTGTGTTGTCCCTTGTTTGGTCGTGCCCGGTCAACGTGATGATCTTATTCTGGGCTCTAATATCATCAAACACTTGATTCATGAATCGAAGAACAACAATGATTATTGGGACATTGCTTCTAGACCTGACAATATGTTTGACGGAGACATTCAGCGGTTCTTGTCAATGTTTACAGGTGTTGAACGTTGGAAAGGAGAAACTGTCCCTGATAAAATAGGCACTGTCAAACTCACTCAGGCAGTGGTACTTTTGCCAGAGCATGAACATTTGGTCTGGGGCCATTTGCCACCTAATGTGCCCTTGTCACCTGGCAGCACAGTAATTGTTGAGCCGACCAATTCTAAAGCTATGCCCCGAGATATTCTGGTTGGTCGTCTTGTTACACCACTCTGGGGTGACAGATAGGTGCCTATAACAATTGTGAATCCGACAAATAAAGTGGTCACATTGAGAAGAAATAGCAAAATGGCTGATGTGTTTCCGTGTATTGCATCCGAAGATTTTGAGATTTTTCAGGGTCTGCACGTTACTCCAGTGGAAAGCAAGCCAGATGATTCACGTAATTCCTGTGCAGTTAGTCACGTTGACAAAAGTCTGTTCGACCTGGGTCTTGGGGATATTGACATCAACTGGAGTCAGATCAGTGGTGATTGTAAATCTAAACTAACCCAGTTACTAGCTGACTATCAAGACATCTTCTCCAAGCATCCATTGGACTGCGGTGAAGCCACGGGATATGTGTACCGCATACGACTAATGGATGATCCACCCTTCCGCTTGCCTTATAGGCGAGTACCTCCTGCCCACTATGAAAAATTAAGGCAAGTTCTCACTGACATGGAAGAAAAAGATATCATCAGGAAGTCTTCAAGTGAGTATGCATCACTATTAGTGATGGTGTGGAAGAAGGATGGTGGATTGCGTATTAATTGCGTGTTAAATGCCAAAACCGTAAAAGATGCACACCCCTTGCCTCACCAGGCTGACTGCCTTGCTGCACTTGGAGGAAATTGCTTCTTCAGCACAATGGACCTCACATCAGGGTTTTATAATATTCCAATGAATGAAGAGGACAAGAAATATACGGCTTTCACTACACCTCTAGGCCTTCATGAATATAATCGAATGCCGCAAGGGCTTTGTAATAGTCCAGCCTCCTTCATGAGGATGATGCTTGGGATTTTCGGAGACTTGAATTTTTCAAAGCTTTTGTGCTACCTTGAAGATCTATTTGTTTTTGCACCATCTGAAAGTGAGGCTCTGTCCAGGCTGCGCACAGTGTTTCAGAGGCTGAGAAAGGAACATTATGAAAATTTCCCCTAAAAAATGTCATCTTCAAGACAAGTAAGATTCCTTGGTCATATCATTGACAGTGGAGGTGTGTCTGTTGATCCAGCAAAAGTGGAGGTCATCACAAGAATAACAGCACAGGATCTAATGGACAATGATGGCTGCACACCCTCTGTCAAAAGGATAAAGTCTTTCTTTGGCATGGTATTCTATTACCAACACTTTATTCCCAACTGCTCATCTATCTCCTAAACCTCTTTTCTGTCTTACAGCTGGACAGAAAAGAAGAGGAAAGTTGTCCAAGGACAGGAAATTTCAAGGCACTTACCGTAAACTTTCCCCTTCGGATTGGACTACAGAGTGTCAGGTCGCTTTTGACAAACTTAAGGCTGCTTTACTGGAGTGTGTCATGCTTGCTCATCCTGACTTCAATGAGCCCTTCATTCTTTCTGTTGATGCCTCATTGGACGGGCTAGGGGCTGTATTGTCGCAAGTGCCAAAAGGGGAACTCCGAGCCAGACCCATTGCTTTCGCAAGCAAGACCCTCAGTACATTTCAGCGTAGATATCCTGCTCACAGACTCAAATTTATGGCTCTAAAGTGGAGTGTATGTGAGAAGTTCAGCCATTGGCTGAAAGGCCACCAATTTAACATCTGGACAGATAATAATCCTCTCACGTACCTCCTAACTAAGCCAAAACTTGATGAATATGAGTTGAGATGGGTTTCAAAACTTAAGGCATACACTTTCGACCTGAAACACTTGCCCGGAAAAGCAAATGTTGTTGCGGACACCCTGAGTCGCAACTCCTTTGTTGAGCCAATTGGACAGAGACTGTTGAGTGAGCCGTATTCTTCCTTAATGCGGGAGGCCAATGGGGTGGGTGAGGATACTGTTCATGATGTTTTCAGGGTCAGTAGCCAAGTTCAGCTGAATCAGCCCATGAAGTGTCTTTCACAAAGTGCTGACTACAACATGGATGAAATCAGAGCTCTTTGTCAGTCTCACTGCAGTTGGACAGATGGAGCAGAGTCCAGAGCCCTTCATTTAGTCCACCATGTTCAGAAGATATCAGGTTGCCAGGAAAATTTACCAGTGTTGTCTGCCCAGGAGCTTAAGGAAAGGAAGATCTGACAATATCCAAAGTGTTATCATTCTTGATTAAACGGAGACGTCCATTGAGAAGAGAAAGACATGGTGCCAGTGCTCGAGTGCTGAGACTGTTAAAACAGTGGAATATGTTGGACGTTAGAGATGATGTAATTTACAGAGTGATGAAAGATCCTTTGTCTAAGAAGAAAAGATTCCAATACGTGCTGCCTGGTAGTCTGAAGAACAAAGCTCTGGTATCCATGATCTTGCAGGCCATCAAGGGCAGGACCGTACTCTTTCACTTGCAAGACGTTTTTATTGGCCTGATATGGAAAAAAATATCAGGGAATATGTGAAATGCTGTCAAAGGTGTGTCTTTGCAAAGACACCTGAACCTGCTGCTCGTGCCTCTTTGGAGAGCATCAAGAGCTCAGCCCCGATGGAGTTGGTGTGCATAGATTTCTGTTCAGCAAGAAGATAGTAAACAGTGTTCGGTGGATGTCCTCGTTGTTACTGTCCACTTCACCAAACTTGCTCACGCATTCCCTTGCACCAATCAAACAGCAAAGCAAGTTGCAAGAAAGCTTTGGGACAATGTGTTTTGTATCTACGGGTTTCCAGAACGAATACACTCTGACCAGGGCACCAATTTTGAGAGTTACCTCATAGCCGAGCTTCTTCATCTAGCTGGTGTTGCAAAATCTCACACAACAGCTTATCACCCAATGGGCAAGTGTGGCACAGAGCACTTTAATAGAACATTGGGTAATATGCTTCGATCACTTCTATAAGAATTAATGTGTTTTTGTAATGCAATTTCTTTTCCTATTTGGTAGTTGCCTTATGTTTTACAGGATATTTCACTTAAGAGTGTGATGATATGGTTCTGTGTGTCGAATAGTTGTTTTTGTGGTGTCTGCCTTCTCAGGGTCATCTGTCGGGCAGGAAACCAGTTCGGTGCGGCTGCACTCTGTTCCTAGAGATTGTTCACTTCCTTATACCTGCTCTGTATTTTTCCTTCCCATATGTAGAAGTATTTTTTCTTAAATGATATGTGAACCCCCGCCTACTTGAAGGTTTGTAAGGGTGCTGTATAAAAGATGGGACTGCCCCATCTTCTTTAGTAGATAACAATAAACCAACTTGTATTAGAATTTGGTGTGTTGTTGTCTATCCCAAGCGCTTGTTGCTGATCCACTCGACAGACCTGAAAAACTGCAGTGACCCAGAACAGAGGTTCTAACAATCTGGTGACCCCGACGTGATGTCTCTGATCAGGTAAGACAAAGTATAGTTTGACTACCTGATTAGTGACATTACTATTACTGTGTGTCAGTGATTACGTACTTGGGCAAGACAGAGTATAGTCTGACTGTCTAATTAGTAATTACTGTTTAATTGCGTAACTCGGGCAAGACAGAGTATAGTCTGACTGTCTGATTAGCAATTACTGTTTAACTGCGTAGTAAGGTAAGACAGAGTATAGTCTGACTATCTGTACTGACGTAAGGTATACCCTCAGCGAGGCTGGGAAGAGCGCTATAGAGATAGAAATCGAAAACGAAATTAAAAGCAAAAGTGTGAGTCACGAGTTTCGGTCTGTCCCGTGGTGAGGTGAATATCTGTATATATTATCTGTATATCTGTCATGGGAGCCACCTATCCTAAACCGAATCCTGGCGAAACACCAAGTGATTGGATGAATAGATGTAGTTGGGGTTTTTATACAAATTTATGGGTGAATAATTTAGCGGGTTGGACCGAAGCCAATGGGATGTATCCTACATATCCGCGAATGGGTTCTTTTGACCCAAATCATATGGCACAAGCTTTTCGATTGACATATAAAGGCGAAGGTGACCCTGAATTTGACCAAAAATATATGAAAGACGGGTATGATGTTTGGCTAAAAATGCAAACTGTATGGAATGATAAACAGGGTATTTCACTGCCAAAATCTGTCAGGAATGTGGTACCGAAAAAGCAGACAAAAAAAACTAGAAACAATTATTAGCTGAGGCTGAGTCAAAGTTACAGAAAACCAAATTAGAGAAAGCAACTAAACTCTATCCAGAAGTACCGTCTACTTCCACCCTATCCGGCGCCCGCGCCTAATGTGCCCGCGCCTAGCTCAACAGCACACAGCGCGCCCCCACCAGCGCCCGTCGAGAAAATAAATGAAGCTCATTTATGGATAACAAAACGACAGGGCCACATAGAGATAACTCCGCCGTCCGTCTCAACTTTGAAAGACATTTTGAGCATGTTACCAGAAGTGGACAAACCAGTACACTTCGTGGAAATGTTGATAAAATTGTCGTGTCACAGCCATTTCACTGGCGCAGATTATAAGTTCATAATAATGTCAAAAATGGGTAATAAGTCTGATGAGATGCGTCTACTCGAGGCTGTTCCCTGCCTAAAACCAGAAAATGATCGACCTAAGTGTGTGTGTCCAACACACTGATAAAGAGTCTTGCCTGGCAAAGTCAACCTTGAAGATAGATAAAGCCTCTATGTGTGTGTGTGTGTGTGTGTGTGTGTGTGTGTGTGTGTCAGTCCCTGTCTGCACTCAGTCTCTGTCTGCACTCCATCAAGAGTGTTGAAGCTGACTTCTGCTGATGAAACTGCAAAACTATTTTCTTCAATAAACAACAGCATCTTGTTGAAACACTTATTGAGGCCTCTTGTCTACCTCGCTCGTTAGCTATAGTAAAAACAAAGGGTCACTCGAATTTATACACAGATGAGGCTAAGGGTAACTCACTGGCTGACCTAAATGTAAAAAGGGCTGCTCAAGAGGGGACTCGGAGCCCCCATGTTAATATAGCTCTAGTGTCAACCTCAAAAATGACGTCGTCAATGATTCCAGATGTTGACCTTGTCGCTGTCCAGAAAGAAGCCAGTGAAACTGACCGTCAATTTTGGTCAGTTTTCTCTGCGTCTCAGGGACCTGATGACCTCTGGCGTGACAAAGATAGTCGACTGTGTTTACCTGTGTCTGTTTTACCATTTCTCGTCCGCGAATTTCATGGTACCACTCATCGCGGCCGAAGAGGGTTCATAGATACAATGCGAGGTTTATTTTGCGTTGACCAATTACTGCAAACGGTTAATGACATTCTTGACAGATGTTTAATTTGCGCTAAAAATAATATAAGCAAACCTCCAGCAAAACATCAACACCTGCCGAGGCCTAACCAACCGTTTACTGAATGGCAGGTTGATTTCACACACATGCCCAAGAGGGGACCTTTTAAATACCTCTTGGTGCTTGTGGACAAATTTTCTAAGTGGGTAGAAGCTTTTCCATGTGCCAAAGAAAACGCCAATGTGGTCGTGCAGTTTTTAACCAAAGAAATCATACCCAGATATGGTATCCAGGTATCAATAGACTCCGATAAGGGCACACCTTTCACATCAAAAGTATCTTAACAAAAGATAAGAAAAGCAATGATCAGTATGAATACATCCGATTGGACAAGGGTACTTCCAATTGTCTTTGCAGACCTAAGAATGATGCCTCAGCCAAATTTTGATAACTTATCACACTATGAGGTGGTGATGGGCCGACCTTTCCCCTTCCCTTGGCGCCACGGAATGGTAGGGATAGGTGTAATGTCTGAGTACTCTGTAGGCCTAATAGAAAAATTAACTGAGTTCTGGGAAAGGGTCAACATGAAACACCCTGAGATCCCTAAAGCTAACTCACACCCCTTCGAAGTGGGCAATCAAGTATTGATAAAGAAACTAAAAACCGGGGGCCTTAATGACTCTCTGTATGATGGGCCTACTAGCTGTGACCAGAACTGCTGTTTTAACTGATCTTTTTCCACAGTGGATTCATGCAACCAGAGTGAAACCCCTGAAATAAGACAATGTATTACATGTACTAACTGTTTTTGTTTTCCAGAGCAATAATGTGTATTGTCCTAGCTGGACTCATGGTACCCAACGCTTCAACGGAGGAGGCCAAAAGAAACCTCTTCTGGCAGTATGCCAACTGGACAGCGCGTCAACTGACCAATGAATCCTGTGTGGTGTGTCAAGAATTATTCCGCACCACAATAACTGTATCCTTGAAACCATTTGTCTATAACTGTGAACCCCCAAATTTCACTGTGTTCTGTACAGATTATGCAGGGAAAATGTATGTATGGTCTCCTAGGTGTGTAAAGAGGGTAACAACACCCTATACTGATGAAACTAAACCGTACCATAATTACTGTTGTATGAATGAAACGTGCAAGAAAGAAGGTAGTGCATCAAGTAAAAGTGCATCAAGTAAAAATGAAACTGAAACTGTTGATGTAAAAGTTAGCCTGGTGTTACCAGAAGGTTTTATGTTTCCTTATTGTTTTAATGGGACATCAGGTGAAAGCGTGACAGGTATAAGTGCTACAAATTGTAAACAAATAATAAACCAAGGGCAGGGTATAGAAAGGTGGCTGCAAAGTTACTGTCCAAGGTTCGAGAGGGGCTCATGTGAGAAGAACACCGCAGCATGTGCTAAGGGAAATAATAGAACTGTTTGTTACACCTCTAGGAACACTGCCTGCATTGAATTGCTCACGCTCTGTGAAGATCCCTGGCCAGCGAAAGGTGCAGTGCTGGCTGATGACTGGTACTGGTACTGTGGTGGGGACACTGTAAACAACACTTACAGGATGAACTGGTCAGGTCTCTGTGCACCAGTGCAGCTGCAACATTGTGTGACTGTTATGCATATACAACGTGATTTGTCTTTCAGGAGCAAACGATCAGTGGACAACGAGGATGTCCCTGATGAACATCAGATGAGGTCACACTGGACTCGGTTATGGAAGTCTATGATACCTCAGTTCGGCGTCTCTGACCTACTGAGACAACAGAACATCATGCATTATCGACTGGCATCATTTGTTAACAGCACCACAGCTGCACTGGCAGGGGTACAAAGCGAACTGAGAGCACTGAGACAGGTGGTCATGCAGAACAGGTTGGCGCTGGACATGCTTCTTGCCCGGGAGGGCGGGGTCTGTTCTATTGTAGGTGATAAATGCTGCACATACATACCTGCAAATGATGAGCCCGAGGGATCAATTGGCACTGCTGTAGCTACTATGAAGCAGATCTCATCCCAGATATATGAGGATGAGCTAAAGTCTAGAACTAACTATTGGAATTGGGGTATTCTCTCTAGCCTATTTGGCACGCTTGCACCTTATGTCTCAATGATAATACCGGTATTACTTATTTTGTTTTTATTGTGTATTTTTGGTCCATGCATTGTGAAATGTTTCTCACAACGTATGTATACTATGGTGTCTGCTATCTCTGCAGGATATCGCCCACTGCCACAGAAGGATACAAGAGAATCCAGACTCTAGAGAAGAGTCTGGAAGAGGGGATTATAAGAATTAATGTGTTTTTGTAATGCAATTTCTTTTCCTATTTGGTAGTTGCCTTATGTTTTACAGGATATTTCACTTAAGAGTGTGATGATATGGTTCTGTGTGTCGAATAGTTGTTTTTGTGGTGTCTGCCTTCTCAGGGTCATCTGTCGGGCAGGAAACCAGTTCGGTGCGGCTGCACTCTGTTCCTAGAGATTGTTCACTTCCTTATACCTGCTCTGTATTTTTCCTTCCCATATGTAGAAGTATTTTTTCTTAAATGATATGTGAACCCCCGCCTATTTGAAGGTTTGTAAGGGTGCTGTATAAAAGATGGGACTGCCCCATCTTCTTTAGTAGATAACAATAAACCAACTTGTATTAGAATTTGGTGTGTTGTTGTCTATCCCAAGCGCTTGTTGCTGATCCACTCGACAGACCTGAAAAACTGCAGTGACCCAGAACAGAGGTTCTAACATTGAAAGCAAAACACCAATGGCCACAGCTAGGGGTGTGATGAGATCTCGTGGCACGAGATCTCGCGAGACTCCGATGTGTCCCGCGAGATCTGACTGGTCTCGCGAGAACGTGATGATATCATGGCAAAACATTTTGCAATGTTTTCATTAGGGCTGCATGACTAATAGTTATAAAAATATCACGATCTCTATTCAAACACCCATGCGATCTTATTCATGAATGACTGTGATTCAGCATTGTCTGTTACAACTGTTTCACGCGCTCCACTGACGCTTACCATGTGAACTTTATTGAAGACATTCGAATCTGCATTCTTACTGCTGTGGTTTCAGAAAGCAACACAAACCACATAATCATCATCATGTCTTTGTTACAGACATTTAAATAACATAAGTACTGGGATAAAAGCTTATAGTTTGGATATACACACTTATTGTCTACAGTAGCGATCAAAAACGAAAGTATAACACGTATGTAGAGTAACGTTTATTCTCTTCACCAGGAGAGGGCGACAACTGCACGTTTAAAAAAATATTTGTCATTGAATTAAACATTCAAGAGATTCCAATAGTGAAAGTCTTTATTAATTGAGACACGGGCTCCTTCATTTTTTTTTCGTTTTTTTTTTCCAGACTTAAGCAATGAACATTATTTCAGAACCAATAGTAAATTGTCATTTTGTTTAATTTTCTAATCCTTTTTTTCTTCAGAATCGTGATCTCCAGTTTATAAAAGAAAATAGTTTTTCAGTTTACCCAGAATCATGCAACATTTTTATTACTGCATATAATTCATTAAAATATAAGTTTAATTTCATAAAGTACAAGTTCATATCAAAATGCACCTACATTTATTTTATTTTTTTTGCATTTTGTGTTTTTTGTTTAATAAAATACTATTGTCCCCTATATATTTCATCATTGAGGATTTATTTAAAAAAGTTAAAAAATCTCGTCTCGTCTCGTTCTCGTGAGCCCAAAATCTCGTCTCGTCTCTTCTCGTGAGATAAGTGTCTCGTCACACCCCTAGCCACAGCAGATCCAAACCCTCACATTTGCCTACAATGCGACCATTCACGAAACCATAGGTTATGCACCCTTCTTTCTAATGTTCGGCCGCATACCCAGACTTCCAGTTGACAACATGTTCAACCGAATACTCGATAACCCTGAAGTTTCCGATTATGACTCTTATGTCAAGTCTTTACTGTCCTGTTTGAAAAATGCTATGCATATTGCTCAGAAGCATTCCTCTGTTGAACAACAACATCAAGCTCATCAGTACAACAAGCGTGTTAAAGGCACTCACTTGTCAGTGGGAGATCGAGTATTGGTCACTAATAAATCAGAACGGGGCAAAAGGAAGTTGACCGACAAATGGGAGGACAGAGTGTTCACTGTTGTTGAAGTGAATCCTGACATCCATGTTTATAAGATAAGGGATGCAACAGGCCGCACTAAAGTTGTACATAGGAATCTTCTGCTGGAAGTAAATTTCTTGCCGATACCTGGTATTGATGAAGTTCCAGTGAACCTGATCATCCATTGATCTTTGTGGAGTCTGATCAGAATGGAGTGGATCAGGCAGCAACACCAACTGAGCCTGAAAGACCAGACTTGTACGACTCAAGCGTAGAGATGTCGACTGTTTCGTCCACTGAGAGTTCAATTCAGTCTTCTTTTGATTATTCAGATGAACTTCCTGTCTGTGAACCGGCACTCAGTCCTGTGGCTCACATGACTCTACCTGGTGACTTAGAACCCTCTCTTCATTCAGATGTGGTAGACACAGTGAATGCAGACATCACTCAATTTCCTGGTGCTGCCAATTAATTGTCTACAAATGAAAGACAAGCACAACGTTCAGATGAAATTACACAGAGCTTACCTTCCTCTCCTGACTTATTCTGCAGTGATTAATTGCTGAAGGCTGATGCACATGCTCATGCTGATCTTGTTAAACCTATTAGAACAAGAGTTGGAAGAATTGTTAAATCTGTAAACTGATTGAATTGTAAATTGATTGAATCTATGGTGCAGATACCAGTTTCAAGAGTTCAAGATGTTTAAATTGAGAATTGATTTCAAAGTCATAGTGATCTGATGTACAGACAATGTGTGTGACAGATGTAAAGTTTAATAGAGCCAAGTGCTGTGTGGCGTAATAGGCGTCACATTAACTTAAAGGGAATTTAACTTAAAGGGAATGAGACTTGATCAACCTCTTATTTTCCTAAACCTTGAAATTGAGGTAACTTCTATGTTGGTTGCGTGTATTAGATTTGCGATTCACTTGTGCTAGTAACGTTTGTTAATTAAGAATGTCATTATGGTACATTGAAAGATTTTGGTGAAAATAAGGAGGGGTGAATGTAACTAGAGTTATTTTGCTCAATTCATGTTAGAGCTGCACAATTAATTGTTAAAAGATCGCGATCTCGATTTGACCCCCCTCACGATCTTAATCCAGCATTTATACGATTCAGCCAATTATATTCTATTTATATTTTACAAAACTTTTGCTAGCCTAATTACTGCACAGACTGCTGTGAGCTGATGCAGTGACAGATTCGCCATTCTCTCCAACATTACGTAACCATTTAAACATCTTCAGCGCACATTCTGTCAGATGCAATTCATGGCGCCTCTGTCTCAATATACTGTACAACGATCCATTACCCCTTAACTGTTACTCCCATTTTTGAACAGAGACATGAAAATGAATAATTGAATCATAAATCTTTATAATTCATGGACAAGAACATTTAGTAATATGATTTTGATGTACAGTTTCCATGTTAATTCAATGTCTGATTTTAAAATGGCATTCCAAAGGATGAATTTTGAAATTAAGTTTTCATCTGATATATCATTTCTTATTATTTCTAATGTGTAATATGGAAAAAGGCAACAACAAAGTCTGTTTGTGAGAAAGGTCAGAACTCATGTTATGAAGTAGATTTTTGAGGTGTACTCTTGTCATAAATTAATCTAGGAAACTCTTGTCATAAATTATTTTCCTTCATAGTTTGTAACACAAAAAAATGTCAAATATCTATTTAGGAGCCTTAAACATTTCCAATGATATATAGTTTGTCATAATTAGATTAGGATTTATTTGTAAAATGGTGAAGTAAACTTGGGCATCCCACAGAGTGGACAATGACAACCATAAAATGTTGATAGTTTCTAGCTAAGAATCTTTAAATCGTTTTACTCTGACATTATACCTTTGTATGTTTATTTTTTAATGTTTAATGGTGATTTTATTTATTTTTTTACATTATTTTTCATTACATTTCTTTAAATTTAAAGCAAAGTTTATTTCATCTTATTTTACTGCTATTTTACTGCTGTTTGATAACCTGATGTTCAGGGGTAAATCTTTATGATGTTTGATTAAACAAGGTTCAGGAGGAGCACGATCAGATAATCAACCCATTCGGCACAGGTGCAACCTGTTTAACCAATCATTCAATCAGCGCATCCTCTATATATTACCAGCCGTCTTACCTCCATCCAGCGATAGTTTCTTGGCATTCGGTTTGGCGTTGGTCAAAATATTACAGTCAAAGACTAAACCTGTACCGGGGTTTTTGGATCATCCGTTGCAATCTGTCGGCCTTAGATTGACTTCGCCTCGCTCGACACCACTAGTACCGCACGAGACCCGGCTTTTGAGCGTCGCAGCGACAAGCCTCAGACCAGCCTGGGTCACGCCCTACTTCTCACCGCAGCAAACCCGACTCGCTTCCCGCTTTGGTTCAACTATTCACCGCTGCCTTTTCCGGCCGCAGCGCTTCATGTAGTCAGACCACCAGCTCTCGTAGCAGTCGCTAGCGAGAGACGGGCCGTGTTGTTAATTATTTTTAGGTAAGTTTAGTGGACGGTATACGGCGTATACCCACTATTTAAAACTCCTTTTGATGTGCATTATTCAGTAACGTTAGTGTTCCGCATTAGCCAAAATCATGACAGTCTACCACTTCCAGTCATATGTGAATAAATGTAAATATTCGCTAAAGACAGTGATAATGCAGCCAGGACCGTGGCGCCGGCTTGCTATGAAATGTATTTGATGTTTGCGCCTAATACGCCCGCTCCCTAGTCATTTGAATCACTACAAAAACAACACCTTACAAAGAAAACTAGTAAGATTTTTACGATCAAACGTTTCTTAAACCAGCGAACCCCTGTAAACATTTTAGTCCAAGGATCCAGTAATGCGTTCAAATAGAAAGTTAAAAACGAAATTCATAAATGAAGCGTATGGCCACTTCTCCAGGCATTACTACACCACTTGTTAAGCCGCTAAAGGCAGTCAGTTATTGCTAAAAGCCGATAAACAATGCGATGCATAATTTGTTCATGTCATTTCGTAACCAGAACACAAATGAAATTATTAAACTTTTCTGTGCGTGATGTTTCAGTATTGTAGCTGGGTTTTTAAATTACACATTGTACTCCGAGATAAATAAGATAAAGATTAGAAAATACGTTAAACTGTGTTCTTAAATTAACAATTTTGAAGTGGCAAACTAACAACTAAGGCGCATCATAAGGCAACCATTAATATTTTTGTTGAGTTCAACTATAGCAACCTACCGGTATTTAGACTTTTTTTCACACACACACACACAATCTCAAGGTAAAGTTTGTTCCGCTACAGGTCTGCACCTGTCGTATGCCCTCGTTTAAAATAATGCCTCTTACCTTTTCTGTTTTTCAAAGTGTTGTTATCAACAAAGACACGTTTTACTAGTTTGTAATATATATGTTCATTCAGGCTGCTGACCGCTGACAAAATAATATGCTCAATAGCGCCAGCTGGTTTCTGTTTTCAAACTCTGGTCAATTTGAGCGTGTTTTCTCAATTTACTCCGTTAAATTATTACAGCATTTATATCCAAATGCACATTTTTCCAAAGAATAAATTATACTTCTCCTGTCGATGCATAAATTTCAGAAATAAGCTTAACAAATTGTATTATGATTTTGTCATGTTTATTCCTGGGCGCATTATTCAACATACATTCACACTGTCACGTTAATAATGCGAAGGAGAGCTCGTACTATACACAATATTTTAATAATAATAATAATAATAATAATAATAATAAAAAAATAAAAATAAAAAGTCATAACGCACAGCCAGCACAAATAGACAGAATGGTAAATAATGTACTTGATTATAAGCACCCATGTTCAGAATTAATAGACACAGTATCTATGATGACCCAAAGCCGACAACGTTTTAGAAGAAATGTTTGCTCTTTGAAGAAGTAAAACATCGGTATGTATCATAGCACCACAAACCACTCCCCTTTCCCGTGACCCAAAGCTAAAACAGCGAAAACAAGCATAAGGCTGCCTCCGCAAGCTGTAAAGGCTGCACAGACTCTCCAGCATTTTCTTCCGCACATCTCAAGCTTCAGTGACCTACAGCTACAGCAGCCGAAACAAAAGCGAAGTTGCTTCCGCTTGCAACAAGCCTTAACATCTCAGTGTTTTCCTCCTGTTACTTCTAATCCCTTTTCCTTTTCAGTGGCCTACAGCTCCCATAGCAGACACTAGTGCGAGGCCGCTTTCACTTGCTGTGCAGGCTACACAGGCTCTTCAAGATGTCTCAAACCGTACTCGCTTCCCAATGAAGGAGGCATGAGGCTGTCTGTGTTTGCAACTTAGGCCCACACATCTCAGACTTTTCCTCCTGTTACTAATAACCTCTTTCTTTTCAGTGGCATCCAGCTCCCATAGCAGACACTAGCCCAATTTAAGTATGAGGCTACCTCCCCGACAATTGCGGCCCATGCTCCTCTCCCTCACAGCTTTCTACTTCATTCAAAATAATGTTGTCTTTCTCCAGGTCAAGTTCTGGCTCTTAAGCATCAGGATGAAGCAGGTCATCAGCAAGCCTAGGCCGCGCCCCAGACTCGGCCACTCCTCACACTGCACGCTATCATGGCTTTTTCTCCTATATTTCCCATGCCTTTCCTTCTATCTCCTGCAGCAGACGCTAGAGTGAAGCTGCCTCCGCTGGCCGCTCAAGACCTCTTACTCTTACCCTCCTGCTACTCCTTTTCCCTATCAGTAACCAGGGGCTAATCCATGCGTGAGGCTGCCTCCACAAACTGTTATGGCACCGCCCTATCTTCATTCTGATCCTTCTTTTCAATCTAAACCTTGGTACACTTTATTCACAGCAGTCCCACTACTTACTCCACTGAATGCTGTCGCTCTGGAACCACCCCCTGGGCCTAATATCATCAAGTTCCAGATTCTTGCAAAAATTCAGAGCACTGGATCTGGAGGCGGGCCAATCGCCAACCCCAGTACCTCACTATTCGCAACTCATATTCCCATAACTCATCCCTTGAAACCGCCCCTTGACACGTCACTCGACTTTATCCTCTAAGCAATTTCTTTGGCTTGGAGATTTTCGGAAACCACAATAACGTCTAAATTCAACGGCATCAGATTTACCCATTCTAGATAACGAAATTATCGCTTCTTCGATTAAACAAAGACAAACCAAGAAGAAAAGGCTACTACATTGACATTTAACCTCCTTTCTCTAATTTAACTTTATCACACCCCTTTTATTACTTTCAATTTGGGGACGCGCAAGCTAAATCTGCACTGTATCCTCAATTTGTCGTCGACTCCAACCACCCCGTCGTATGTTAAATTTAATCATTGTCACCACCAGCCGTCAAATTCAATTTCTTATTTAGCATCGGACGGGGCTCCCCCTTCCGGTGCAGCAGGGCCGCGGCTCCCTTCGGTCACGGCGTGAGCCCTCCTTCTGTCATTCGGGTTACGCTGCCTACTCGACGGCGGATGTGCTCTCCCTGCCGGTGCAGCAGAGTCGTGGCTCCCTTCGGTCGCAGTGGGAACCCCTCATCCGACGCTCGTCGCCTCGCAAGGGGGTCTCTCCCTTCCGGTGCAGCAGAGCCGCAGCTCCCTTCGGAAGAAGTGAGAGTCCCTCCATCAATCGCCTATTTTATTGCCTATCCAGCATCGGACGGGGCTCCCCCTTCCGGTGCAGCAGGGCCGCGGCTCCCTTCGGTCACGGCGTGAGCCCTCCGTCTGTCATTCAGGTTACGCTGCCTACTCGACGGCGGATGTGCTCTCCCTGCCGGTGCAGCAGAGTCGCGGCTCCCTTCGGTTGCAGTGGGAGCCCTCCATCCGACGTGCCTCGCAAGGGGGACTCGCTCTTCCGGTGCAGCAGAGCCGCAGCTCCCTTCGGAAGAGGGTCCCTCCATCAATCGCCTTATCTTTATCGCCTATTCAGCATCGGACTGGGCTCCCCCTTCCGGTGCAGCAGAGCCGCGGCTCCCTTCGGTCGCAGCGTGAGCCCTCCATCCGACGCTCCCCTCAAGAGGGACTCTCCCTTCCGGTGCAGCAGAGCCGCAGCTCCCTTCGAAAACAGTGAGAGTCCCTTCATCAATCACCTATTTTATTGCCTATCCAGTGTCGGACGGGGCTCTCTCTCTTCCGGTGCAGCAGGGCCGCGGCTCCCTTCGGTCGCAGCGGGAGCCCTCCATCCGACGCTCCCCTCAAGGGGGACTCTCCCTTCCGGTGCAGCAGAGCCGCAGCTCCATTCGGAAGCAGTGAGAGTCCCTTCATCAATCGCCGATTTTATTGCCTATCCAGCGTCGGACGGGGCTCTTCCTTCCGGTGCAGCAGGGCCGCGGCTCCCTTCGGTCGCAGTGTGAGCCCTCCGTCTGTCACACGTTACGCTGCGTACTCGACGCCGGACGGGCTCTCCCTCCCGGTGCAGCAGAGTCGCGGCCCCCTTCGGTTGCAGTAGGAGCCCTCCATCCGACGCGCCAACCCCCGCCTCGCAAGGGGGACTCTTCCTTCCGGTGCAGCAGAGCCGCAGCTCCCTTCGGAAGCAGAAGGGGTCCCTCCATCAATCGCTTTATTTTTACACATTCAGCATCGGAATGGGCTCCCCCTCCCGGTGCAGCAGGGCCGCGGCTCCCTTCGGTCGCAGTGTGGGGCCTTCCGTCTGTCACACGAGTTACGCTGCGTACTCGGCAGCGGACAGACTCTCCCTCCCGGTGCAGCAGAGTCGCGGCTCCCTTCGGTAGCGTGGGGGCCCTCCATCCGACGCACCTCGCAAGGGGGACTCTCCCTTCCGGTGCAGCAGAGCCGCAGCTCCCTTCGGAAGCAGTGAGGGTCCCTCCACCAATCGTCTTTATTCATATAAAAAAAAAATAAAAAAAAAATAAATAAAACAAAACCCGCCTCGCAAGGGGGACTCTCCCTTCCGGTGCAGCAGAGCCGCAGCTCCCTTCGGAAGCAGCGAGGGTCCCTCCATCAATCGCCTCATCTTATTGCCTATTCAGCATCGGACTGGGCTCCCTCTTCCGGTGCAGCAGGGCCGTGGCTCCCTTCGGTCGCGGCGTGAGCCCTCCGTCTGTCAGCCGAGTTACGCTGTGTACTCTACAGCGGACGGGCTCTCCCCGCCGGTACAGCAGAGTCACGGCTCCCTTCGGTCACAGTGGGAGCCCTCCATCCGAGGCACCTCGCAAGGGAGACCCTCCCTTCCGGTGCAGCAGAGCCGAAGCTCCCTTCGGAAGCAGTGAGGGTCCCTCCACCAATCGCCTCATATTTTGCCCATTTCAGGGTCGGACTAGGCCCCCTCCTTCCGGTGCAGCAGAGTCGTGGCTCCCTTCGGTCGCAGTGTGAGCCCCCTATCCGTCGCTCGAGTTACGCTGCGTACTCGACGACGGGTGGGCTTTCCCTCCCGGTGCAGCAGAGTCGCGGCTCCCTTCGGTCGCAGCTAGGGAGCCACATCCGACCATCGAATCGTTTAAAAAAAAAAAAAAAAATGGCACTCTCCTCCTTTTCCTTACATAAATTTAGTTCTACGCATATTTTGGGGGGGGGGCTACCTAAATTTCTTGCTTCGTGGCAGCTGTCCTATGCATAAAAGCTTCTTTGGGGAGTTCTCTGGTTCCGGCCTGTATTCCGGCCCGGAACCCTTCCCCAGGACAGCACGCCAAAATATGCTTAATACTTGCTCAAGCAGATTAGATGTAAGGGCGAACTCGTGAAATGATGTTTGATTAAACAAGGTTCAGGAGGAGCACGATCAGATAATCAACCCATTCGGCACAGGTGCAACCTGTTTAACCAATCATTCAATCAGTGCATCCTCTATATATTACCAGCCGTCTTACCTCCATCCAGCGATAGTTTCTTGGCATCCCTCCTCCACCCCTACTCCCCACTTCTAATCTGTTTCGATCCTACACTAGCAGGGGGAGTTCTCTGGTTCCGGCCTGTATTCCGGCCCGGAACCCTTCCCCAGGACAGCACGCCAAAATATGCTTAATACTTGCTCAAGCAGATTAGATGTAAGGGCGAACTCGTGAAAAAATAAAAAAGTTCTCCAGAATCGTGAGAGAATCGTGATCTTTATTCTGAGCAAAAAAATCATGATTCTCATTTTATTCAGAATTGTGCAGCTCTAATGCATGTTCATTTATGAAATCGCTCGCTCAGTTCACTTCCTTCTGAGCCGAGAGAAGGTTGTCTCGTGGTTAATAGAGGCATTAAACAGTGTTGTTTAATGAAGAAAGTCACGTAATTTATGATTTCAACGTATTTCCCATTTATGCAGAAAATAAAGACAGTGCCAAGCAGTGAGAGGTCTGAAGTTCTTTATTGGGTGACATCAACACAATGCAGAGCGGATTCCCATTGCTTGGGACCTGTTACACAGTAGTCACAAAAAATCGCATAGTGTGTAGAATTCAAGAACCAGTCATTGCCAGTCATATTCACAAAGATTTTTTTAAACATTTAATATTTGCAGCATTTAATATGTGGCTATGCAGTGGAGATGTGTTCAGTCAAACATTATTCGGCATTAATTTGGTAATTTTGTCAAAAGAAATGTTCTTGATTACAAGATAAATACAGATTGTTCTTGTTGTGATTTCGTCTTTCTTTTAATTCATAACTGCTATACAGATTTAAATAGTTTCGTTTTCAAAGTACCCTAAATTATGTCAGTGTTTCTCACATTTTAAAGATGATCAAGAATTATTTTAAAACATATTTGAAACATTTAGGAACACCAACATAGCAGGAAAGCTAATGTTTCCTGTTTTATTAAGCACAAATTAAGAAAATTAAAACAAACCTTAATTTCAATAGGTAAAACAGGTTTTAAAATAAAAGTACTGGTGTTGTCCGCAGTGTTTTATTTAGGTGTGGCTGGGGAGCATGGGTAGATGCTGCGGGTTTTTTTTTTTTTTTTTTGCTTTGGCAGAATTTGTCCAGTCTCACCAATCGTTAAGTGTGTTGTGTGGAGTGACTCAGTCATTAGGTTTGTGCTCCTTTCCGATTGTCAAAGACTAAAATCGGTTCCAGTCAATGGAAACAGTCGTTAAGTGTGTTCAGGTCAGTCTTAGAATGTTTCTGCTAGTCGTGTAGTGTGTTCCCAGCTTAAATGGTGATTTAACAGTAAAGACTGTATGTGTGAAAGGGTCTAAACTCTTCCTCTGCATATGCCGTTAGTTTGAGTTGCTTAATGTTCATCTGGGCAAACAGTCTGTTATCTCTCTAGATTTGTAATGTAAATAAGTTATAAACCTTTGCCAACACAGGAGAATACATCAACATGTTTCTATGCAATTTATTGTGATTTCGAAATAAAAGTTTCTGAGTTTGCATGTGGCCAAATATTAAAATTAAATGTATTTAAACATTATTGAATCAGGCCGTAAAGTGAAAAATCACTAGGCCATTGGCGCCCTCTTCAGGCACTTGTTATAATACATAATGTACTGAAGATGGTTTGTTTATGTATGTTTATGCATAGTCATATTACTTTATAACAGTGTTGTTAAATAAAACCAGGTGATGTAATGTTACTTGGTTTTGATACTTTATTTGAACCGATTATTATTGCCTCATGTTAGATTATATATAAATATAGTATATATAAATATCAGTTTTTTCACCTAGGTCTATTTGTATTACTAAAAATATCAGATTACTCGGTTGTTAAAATAATCAGTAGATTACTTGATATACCAAAATAATCATTAATGTAGCAAATTAGCTCAAATGGGAAATGTATATAAATAATTAAATTAATTTTGATTAATTACAATTATTTATATCAGCTGCCAGTAGTAACTGTAGCAGAATTATTTTGCCATCAACTAATCTGTTGATACTTGCATTGCCTTGGTCATTGACGAGTGTCTGGATGCAGTCTCGGATGAAATTTCGCTGCGTTCCAAAGTTCAAGCTTGGTAAACTCTGACCCGCAAATTTGCATCACATGACACTGTGTGACCAACGGCAGATCAATACGTCACAGCATGACTTTGTAGTTGAATGAAAAGAACATAAATTTAAAACTTCAGCGCTGCAGGAAAGTGTAGTAGATTGTATGATGTTACATTTTAGATGTATTAT
Organism: Garra rufa; assembly: GCF_049309525.1. Taxonomy (NCBI): domain Eukaryota; kingdom Metazoa; phylum Chordata; class Actinopteri; order Cypriniformes; family Cyprinidae; genus Garra; species Garra rufa. The sequence goes on from NC_133370.1 coordinate 35,155,361, forward strand.
TATTTATCATGTGTTGAATTTAACTTTTTAAAAAGATGCTGCAGAGCATGTCTGTCACACACATGTGGGGATGAGGAGACAGAGGAAAAACACGGGGAACCGGGAGTACAAACTAAACACATATTTATTGAAAACAAACATAACGTGACTATTTCAAAATAAGCAGGAACACGGAAACAAACAACCACTATGTAACTTCAAACAAAACAAAACCAAGGAGGAGCAAACGCGACATAACATTAAGATCGGACAAGGGGAGTGTGGAACAAAGGACTATATATACACAGACAAAGGGGAGTGGCAACATAACAAGATAACAAGGGGAAATACAAATATGGGCAAAAGAGGGAACCAAATCAAACTAACCAAAAGGGGGAGAGAAAGGAAGAAACCAACACATTGGAAACACAAGGGGGAAAATCACTAGGAATATACAACAAAACAGATAACAATCCTGACACTAAGTCTTAAAAAAGGCTCGTCTCGTGCCGTTTAACATCTATACCCCTATAGAGGGAGGGAACCCTGGAAGCCGCTAGGTAGGGACACAGGAGACACAGGATACAGAGATGGCAGAGCAGACAGTTCAGGGGCCATGGCGGGTCAGAGAGCTCGGGAGGCCATGGCGGAGCAGACAGTTCAGGGGGCCATGGCAGGTCAGCCTCCACGGCCTTGATCTCATCCCTTGGCCCGGCCCCTACGGCTGCAGGCATATAGCCCCCTCCCAAAATTTTTTTGGGGACAATTAGGGGATTACATCCCAGAATAGTCTCAGAAGGGCACACGTAAGGGAGTGGGCTCTGGACGGCACTTGGGGCGAGCGAGCGAGGCGTGGGATTCTGGCGAGGCGTGGTGGCCATCTTGTGAGTTGACTCTGAAAGGGCGGCCATCTTGTAAGCTGACTGTGTAAGGACGGCCATCTTGTGAGCTGACTCTGGAAGGGCGGCCATCTTGTGAGCAGACTCAGGCGCGGCAACCATCTTGGTCGCAGACTTTGGCGTGGCAGTCATCTTGGGTGCAGACTCTGGCATGGCAGCCATCTTGGCCGGGGATTCAGAGGCTTGCACCAGCATAACTATTAACATAAGTTTGCACGTTGCTTGTGTGATATTCAGTATTGCGATGTAACTCATAATTTAGGATTAACTTAAATTTCACATCTCTGTGAGTTTTCTCTCTTTTCCTCATCTTTATTCACTTTTATTCGCTTTTAAATAGCTTGCAAATGTCTTCACTGTTTTCACTTTCGAACGACTGCAATTCGGCGTCAATTGATTGAATTGACAACAACAAAACCGTGACACCACTGTGTCGTACGGAGCCAAACCATGAATTTTGTGAACCGTTAAAAGAAATAAACATCCGTTACAAAAAAAGTAAAATAAAATAAACCAAATTTATATCTACCTACAAGATGTAAACAGTGCACTATTTTAGTATTTAGAAATTAATAAGATTTTAGCACTATACATGAACATGCTCTATACAGAGCATGTTACAAAAAAAGTAAAATAAAGTAAACCAAATTTATATCTACCCACAAGATGTAAACACTGGACTATTTTAGTATTTAGAAATTAATAAGATTTTAGCACTATACATGAACATGCTCTATACAGGCAGCTGCCAGTTCAATTCCCTCTCATCACAGTTTTTCTGACTGCTGATGTTGTGCCTTCAAGCAAATTGTTTAACCTGTTCTAATCCAAAGCATGGTTGCCACAGTGCTTTGACATTTATTTGTTACTTGTGGCAAATTGATCTAGACATATGCAAAGTAAAGCACTCATACGTACCTGTGCAAGCCGGATACAGCCAGATACAAACAATTGATAAGTTTTGAAAGTAAAGGTCAACTGACATTATAAAAAAAGGGACAAATTGGCTTAGAACACACTACTGTGGATGAATATTCCCATAGGTAAATTATCCTGACACCATCAGAAATCTTGATAGGCTGTTGAAGAGCATGATAATCAGTTGTGTGCTAAGAAAATGGCTTACTTTCATCTAGAAAGACTAAGTGATACATTTTTTGATTATGTGGATACATTGTTTAATTATGTTTGAGTTTTCCTCGCATTTGTTATTAAATATTTTATTATTATTAATTTATTATAAATATAATATAAAATAATTTGGTAAAACTTTAGTTTAGGGACTAATTCTCACTATTCTCACTAAGTAACTAGTTACTTAACATGCATAATACTAGTGTATTGGCTGTTCATTAATATTTACAAAGCACATATTAATGTCTTATTCTGCATGCTCATATTTTACATCCCTTAACCCTACAACAACAACAACAACATATTGGTGCAATTTAATATAATCATTTTGAACAAGCAGTGCATTAATAATACAGTGTACAATGAAATAAGTGCACATACATTTAGCAGGCAAAATATATATTTTTTTTTTTTCATAAACACTAAGTGGGTCACAGGCTGCAATAAAATAGCAGAAAAGAGAGGAGAGGAGAGCAAGTAGTAAATACTAACGTATGTGCAAGACTATACAACCTAGTCGAAAATACTCGCTGAGGTCCCAAGAGGCTCAGTTCCAATGGCACACAGTCTTTTTGCACAGACAGTGAAATCTGTAATGTAAACATGTTTTGTGAAGACCAACCCACTGCCAAACAGATGAAGTAAACAGAAAAGGCCACTTTAAAATGTGCTGTATTGGGTGGGTCTGAAAACCAGTCAGTATCTGGTGTGACCACCATTTGCCTCACGCAGTGCAACACATTTCCTTCGCATAGAGTTGATCAGGTTGTTGATTGTGGCCTGTGGAATGTTGTGGAATGTTCCACTCCTCTTCAATGGCTGTGCGAAGTTGCTGGATATTGGCAGGAACTGGAACACGCTGTTGTATACGCCGATCCAGAACATCCCAAACATGCTTAATCGGTGACATGTCCGGTGAGTATGCTGGTCATGCAAGAATTGGGATGTTTTCAGCTTCCAGGAATTGTTTACTGATCCTTGCAACATGGGGCCGTGCATCATCATGCTGCAACATGACGTGATGGTCGTGGATGAATGGCACAACAATGGGCCTCAGGATCTTGTCATGGTATCTCTGTGCATTCAAATCCCATGGCACTTCTCGTAAAGAGTAGGGGTGTAACCCCGGTGTCCTGGCCAAATTCCCTCCACTGGCCCTAGTCAATCATGGCCTCCTAATAATCCCCGTTCATTGAATTGGCTCCATAACTCTCTCCTCTCCACCTGTAGCTGGTGTGGTGAGCGCACCGGCGCCGTTGTACTGTGGCTGCCGACGCATCATCCAAGTGGATGCTGCACACTGGTGATGGTTGAGGAGAGATCCCCTATATGATTGTGAAGCGCTTTGGGTGTACGGCAATACACAATGAAAGCGCTATATAAATGCATCATTCATTCATTCATTCATTCATCAATAAAATGCACCTGTGTTGGTTGTCTATAACAGTGTTTTTCAACCACTGTGCCGCGGTACACTAGTGTGCCGTGAGAGATCGTCAGGTGTGCCGTGGGAAATTATTCAATTTCACCTAATTGGTCTAAAACATTTTTTGAAAACTAATAAGTTATTGTCTGCGAATAATATGCCATTGTCGAGTGTCTGCGCTGTCTAGTGACACCGGCAGACTAATCATGTCATACTCTTCCATATCAGTAGGTGGCAGCAGATAGGTAATTGCCTTGTATTTCGAAACGAGAATTAGTGATGCCTGGATGTGACAGGTAGCAGTGACAGTGGAATTGTGGCTAGTGAGAATACGATACAAAATCTGCGTCTGCGGACGTCTGGGCAATTAAACTGAGCTCGAACACACCGAACTGACGACACCCGACTACAAACTAGAAGGTGCTTTCTGTGCATGCGTTAGGAGATACACCGTTGCGTACCTGCAGATGGAAGTATTGTATATAGAACAGTGATGCGCGGGTTGATCCAAAATGAGCGGGTGCCTGCGGTCACCCGCGGTTACCCATGGTTACGAGTCATCCAAAAATATTTTTAATGATATTCGGGTCGCGGTCGGTCAGGTCGTTCAAAATAAAGATGCCAATTAAACCTTTGTAATTTATATAATACTAGACACAATTTTCTATGAAATACATAGACCTACGCTTTATTTACTGAATAATATTTACCTTTTGAATGTTGAGTGTAAGATTGTAAAAGGGATTAATTACATAATAATTTATAATTTAGCTCAAAGGGAATCGAATATGATTCAATAGGGAATTTGAACAGAATCGCTGTTTTACGGCTGTTCCAGAGTCGACCCGCGATTCTTTCACAAGCCGTTTAACAGGAACTCTGCAATGGATATTACTATCCAGAATATAGTGAAAACACTATATATTAGCACAGTAGCAAAATCAGCAGTTTAAGGCAATAACTTGTAAGCACGAAACACAAGATACTTATCTTTTCTAATAAAAATATGAATTTATTGGATAAACCTAACACATACAAACTAATCTAACATAAACACACGCATTCACACAGGTTGCAGAAAGAGAAAGTGAGGAAAGAATGAGTTTAAAGGAATGAAAATATGAAGTCCCAAGTTAGCAATATGTGCAATTGCTTAGACCTGAACAACCATCAATCACTTAATTAACCCTCGTATTGAGTCTCTCAAAGAGGTTATTAAACTTTATATCAAAATGCACCAGTTCAGTAAGATTCTGGAGGTTACTTGCGCGTTGCCTTTGGGAATTCCTTTAGCTGCGTCGCTTCAGAAAGGGGCTTTCCCGAGGTTGCTGATTGGTTGGTTCTGTGGTCCTTTGTGTGCTTGGGCGTTGGCTGGATATGAGAGTTGCGTGCTGTTGAAGTTGAGGTCAGCGAAGACGTTTAGGTCGGTCGCGGCTTGCACAAACTTAACTAGAAACGAAACTCTCAACGGAAAGAAATAAAAAAAAAGATTAAAGAAAAAGATAGAAGTGTGGTGATCTCCTCATGTTTCCTTTAGATGAGGAGGCTGGCATTCAGGCCAGGCGGCGTCGAGACGCGGCGGCGCGAAGCACGTGAAGAGCGTTGTAAGGAGTAAGAAAAGTTGCAAGAGATAAGAGAGAGATTTTAGGGCGTCCTGGGTATTTAAGCTCAGCTTTTGGACACATCCCAAAATGGTGTCTTGACCAACTAGAACAATGTCCGAAGTCCGGTGGACTGCTGGTTCCTCCTACCAACCATAAATCACAATGTTATCTTATTAGTCCCGTGATCCCAAATTCCCGCTCTTTGCAGAGATAAATTTGGACATGATTTCTATAACAAGACTATAATACATTTCGCAAAGAATTGAATTACAGGAACATTTTGAGAATGCGATTTCCAACTCAGACATATCAAACATCAATATAAACCATTAAACTATTCAATAGTTATCAAAAGGGACATACACAATGAGTGATTAAAACATAATAGGCAAATGTATGGGTTACATATATGATAGGAAGTTATACATAGAAATGAGGAGTTGCTCCTTAGTTCTTTAGCACATTTTAGGCGCATATGTACATCAATAGACAGTTTTCTGTGCCCTTCTGTGAGGGTCTGTTCTCTAAGCTGGGAGGTCAAAAGTTTAGGGAAGGAATTTCCGTTGTGTCCTGTGTGTGGGGGAAAACCAACCATATCGCTAATGACTTTAATCATGTGATGTTCAAAATGTGCATCTCTTTGACCATTAATCTTGGTTACTTGCTCCAAATTTGACAATCTCCTTATTCGAAGGATTTGATTATGAAGAAGTGTCTTTGTGTTAATTTTGCGAGTTCTTGGTTAGTTAGGTCTGCTTCAGGCTGGCGTTCTGGTGCCAGGCTATCAAACGTCAGATTTATGACGGGCCTCTTGTGGAATGTACGTCTGTAGAAGTGTTCTAACTTCTAATAGACTCTCTTAAATTGTCTGATTCGCGCTGAAATCCTACATGAGCGTTATTAACTGTTGAATAAATGCTGATGCGGGACAAAATGCCCAATTTCCAACACGTTGAACTGCATTGTACCATTTTAATAGGCTACTTTTAAACGCATATAGCTCTGTCAGTTTTATGTATTTTCTGAGAGGGGGTGGGATTTTTGTTGGGAAAGTCGGGGGAAGAGACACACACTTCGATTAGACTGGATAAACACATGCAGCATCTTAATTGTTAAGAAAATGGTATTCCTAATAAATGTCTCGAATATTTTGATTATGTCCAATGCTTCTCTTTCTTTTTGGAATTATTAGACACATTTCACTATGTCTTTTCAAATGCCTAGGTCTGTTTAATTACTTTAATTATAAAATCTCTAGCACTATTTGTAAACGTTTATTCAAGCAATAATATATAAATTATCTCATGTATATGCTTGTTTAAAATCAGGGATTAAAAACGAATTCCAAGTAAAAACAATATTTTTTCTTTACATTTCCAGAGAGCGAAACGAACGAAATTAAACATTACTTAATAAATTCAAGTCACTATAATTTCCTTATTCATTTGATACAACTATTATAGCTAAACAATTAATATATGTATAAAATAATATTATTTTGTCATATTCGTGATTCCTGAATTTATATATGAAAACTTTGTTTTAAAGTGCATTTGTTATGTTTGTATAAGAAAATTCGAGAGAGAGCTGTTGAGGAAAAGCTTTGTGTGTGTCTTTATTCAATTCCTGCCAGGATATCAGCTCTGTGTTCATCCAAACAGGCCCAGGTTGTGTTAATTTGATTCCTGTTCAAGACACTTCGATAAGAATGGCTGTATATTGTTAATATAGGCTACAGAGTTTCATTTTTTTACAGTTTCGATTGTTGGTGTGCCTTGTGATTTTTTTCAATTAAAAATGTACCTTGAAAAACACTGGTCTATAACATACGCCTACCCATACCATAACCCCACCGCCACCATGGGCCACTCGATCCACAATGTTGACATCAGCAAATTCACCAACACGACGCCATACTGCCATCTGCCCTGTACAGTGAAAACTGGGATTCATCAGTGAAGAGAGCACTTCCTTAAAGTGCCAGATGCCTTTGAATGTGAGCATTTGTCCACTCAAGTCGGTTAACGATGACGAACTGCAGTCAGGTCGAGACCCAGATGAGGACGATGAGCATGCAGATGAGCTTCCCTGAGACGGTTTCTGACAGTTTGTGCAGAAATTCTTTGGTTATGCAAACCGATTGTTGCAGCAGCTGTCCGGGTGGCTGGTCTCAGACAGTCTTGGAGGTGAAGATGCTGGATGTGGAGGTCCTGGGCTGTGGTTGTGAGGCCGGTTCGATGTACTGCCAAATTCCCTGAAATGCCTTTGGAGACGGCTTTATGATAGAGAAATGAACATTCAATTTACGGGCAACAGCTCTGGTGGACATTCCTGCAGTCAGAATGCCAATTGCACGCTTCCGCAAAACTTGCGACATCTGTGGCATTGTGCTGTGTGATAAAACTGCACATTTTTAGAGTGGTCTTTTATTGTGGCCAGCCCAAGGCACATCTGTGCAATCATGCTGTCTAATCAGCATCTTGATGTGCCACACCTGTGAGGTAGATGGATTATCTCGCCAAAGGAGAAGTGATCACTAACACAAATTTAGACAGATTTGTGAACAATGTTTGAGAGAAATAGGCCTTTTTATGTACACAGAAAAAATCTTAGATCTTTGAGTTCAGCTCATGAAAAATGGGGGTAAAAACAAAAGTGTTGCATTTATAATTTTGGTCCGTGTAAACACAGACGTCACATAGTGTATAAATGATAAGACTGAACGCTGAAGTACTCTCACAACAACTCCTTTACTTAGTGACAACCGGAACTCATACAGAACCTCCCGCATAGCCTTGTGGGTAATGTAGTCTCCCGCTACACCTCCTTCTTTTTAGCTAAGCCCCACATTCTTTTTAATATCAGATTAACTCTGTATTCTTTTATCAGAACATTAAACTAATTTCAAGCTTTTCCTTTTGTCAGATTATTGTCAACTCTTTTCTGACATCGTGTATCGAATTCTAAACATTCTTATGCTGACATCTTTATTACACAACATTTCTCTGGAACTCTTTTCTAACATTTAAGAAGTGTAGTAAACTGAAACATCCACATTCTTTTACATTCATTCCATTTTCCCCTTTTTTTTCCCTCATTCATAAATCAAGTCTCTCAGGAGCCTTGGAAACTCTGCCTGACTTGGTGGTGACACCAGAGGAGTTCCCTGTGGCTCTCAGGTGGATTCTGTTTCTTCGTAGAATGCCCTTGTCAGTTTTTACCAGTTATGACCTTGGCATGTTTGCAGTCCCTAGAACAGTCCACAAACACCTGGACTTCTTTTTCAAGCTGTAGGTCCTCAGCAGATGGAGTGTCAGTTAGTGGAGCTCTGGACAATGTATCGGCAGTGATAAGGTTTTTCCCTGGCATGTGAACAATGTCATAATCATACCTGAGGAGTCTCAGTCGAAATCTTAACACCCTAGGAGGGAGGTCATCCAAACCTCTGGTGCTCAACAGTGGAACCAAGGGCTTATGATCTGTCTGAAGAGTAAAGTGAAGCCCTTGCACGTATGATGTTAGTCTTTCACATGCCCATGTTACAGCCAGTGCCTCCTTTTCAATTTGCGCATAGCGCTTTTCTGTGTCTGTCAGTCCTCTTGAGATATGTGACAGGCTGCCAAGAGTTATCTACTTGCTTCTGTGTGAGGATGGCACCTATTCCATATGGCGATGCATCCGCAGCCACTTTTGTCTCTGCTGTATTTGAGTACTGAGCAAGTGCTTTCGGAGAGCTCAGCCCACTTTTCAGCTTTTTGATGAGTTTGTTGTGGCTCTCCCAAACCCACTCATTTTTTCCTCTCAATAGGTCTTTTAGTGGCATGGTGATGTTTGCCATCTGAGGCACAAACTTTGACAGGTAGTTTGCCATGCCCATAAGGCGCCTCACGTCCTCCACTTGTGTAGGCTCCGGCATCTGTAGGATAGCTTTCACTTTGTTTGGATCTGGCTCAATTCCTTTTGAAGACACCCTGTGCCCGACAAACGTGATGTGTTCTTGCCTAAACTCACACTTCTCATTGAGTGTAAGTCCCTCTTCCTGCATCTTCTGCAGTACACGGTGCAATCTTTGATCATGTTCTTGTCTGTTCTGCCCGTACACTAACACATTATCCGCATGGCACAATACTTCCTCAAAGTTCTCAAACATCTGCGACAACCTCCTTTGGAAATGTTCTGGAGCGGATGCAATTCCAAACGGGAGTCTGTTGAAGAAATATCTCCCAAACGGAGTGATGAAGGTTGTTAGGGGACGTGATTCTGGAGTTAAAGGGATTTGCCAAAATCCTGACCGCGCATCTAATTTTGTGAAAACTTTGGCATCTGACATCATTGCCAGTGTTTTGTCAACAGCCGGCAAAATGTGACGCTCTCTCTTCACCGCTGCATTCAATGGTGTGAGATCTACACAGATTCTCAGTTTGTTTTTCATCGGTTTTGGCACAACTACCATCCCGGAACACCAGGCTGTGGGCTCACTTTTGATATGACCCCCATATGTTCCATTCTCTCAAGCTCTTCACGCACCTTGTCTCTGAGAGGTAGAGGTATTCTCCGAGGTGTTGACAGTGCATATGGTACCGGCCCTTGTTCCAACTCTATGTGGTATGGTTCCTTCAGCTTGCCCAGCCCTTGAAACACGGATGGGTAGAGTGCCCTAAAGTCTGTATCTGTCTGTCACCTTGTTGAGTCTGTGTACTAGCCTCATGGCTTGTATAGCTGGCAGGCCCAAAAGTGGTTGTGTCAATCCAGCTACAACATATACAGGTTGATCTGTGGATCGGCCCTTTGCACACTTTTTGCCCTGGAAACAGCCTTTTACGTCCAGCAAATGTTTACCTGGACCCACTGGTCTTTTCAGTGGTTTGTCTAGCTTACCATCTCGCTTCAGGCTGAATACACTCTCTGGTGTCGAAGTCACATCCGCACCTGTGTCTAACTTGAAACTGATGGTGTCTCCATTCAGAGTGACTTTTTCAATCCATGGCTTGGTGGTTTGTGTAGATACTTCATCTAAGAATGCATAGTCCTGAGAATCACTGTCTGACAGCACTTCTGTGACTGTGTATACTGCTTGACCATTGCAACAAGCCACCGCAAAATGTCCTTTTTTGTGACACTTTCGACATTCTACGTCTTTGGCGGGGCAATCTTTCCATGTGTGCTTTCGTCCTTTACCACATCGGCCACATTCATTTTCACTTGGCGTGTCAAACTTTTGGTCTTTGTTTCTCTGTTTCCCTGTATATTGGAACTTTTTTCCTCTTCTCATTGTTTTAATTGCATCCACATTTGTCTTGGAGTCAACTCCGACAGCACTGTGTATTATTGTCTGTTGTTTCTTAACAGTCTCACTCTGTCTCACTTTTTGTATTGCCTTTGCAAGGGTTAATTCTGAGTCCATTTGCAGCTGTTCATATAATTTTCTGTCCTTTATCCCGACTACAATTCGGTCTCTTATGAGTTCATCTTTTAGCACACCAAAGTTACAATGTTCTGCTTACTTGTGCACATCAGTAATGAAGGCTTCTGCACACTCCCTCTCATGCTGGCATCTCAAGTTGAACTGTGCTCTTTCAAAAATCACATTGTGTTTGCCTATAAAGTGTTGCTATATTGCAGTTTTAACTGAACTGTACTTCTTTTTATCTGCTGCTGTCATCGGCAAGACACTCAAAATATCATCAGCTGCATCCCCCATTGCATACAGGAGTGCATTTACCTGATATTCTTCATCTTGGTCTTTTAATGCAACATAGAACCTTTCAAATCGTCGGATCCATCTCGGCCATTCACACGGACTTGAAAAGTTGAACGGTTCGGGCTGCGTTATCTGCACTGAAACTGCCATGTCTTTCACTTCTCACGTGTGTGCTGATTCTCTCTCACTGGCTAGTGCAGCTTCACTGGCTCTCTCTCCACATTCGTGAGCATGCAAAATTCACTGTTGCTCTCTGCCAGTATCCTAATGACAGATATGCGTTCTTTGCCACGTTCTGACACCATGTATAAATGATAAGACTGGACGCTGAAGTACTCTCACAACAACTCCTTTACTCAGTGATAACCGGAACTCATACAGAACCTCCCACATAGCCTTGTGGGTAATGTAGTCTCCCGCTACACATAGGGCTAAATGCGTAGCATTTTAATAAAATTGCTAACGTTACAGTGGCGCAGAATATGAACGTGCAAGAATAAATTTTATTTATTCTGTGTTATTATAATGTTTCGGTTTTTTTTTTTTTACCTAAAGCATAGAGACACTGATGTTGATGTGTCTGCATTCAAGCATTTCAGTGGGCTTAAATATATCAACCTTTACAGCAGATTTAGTTAGCAAAAAATGACAGTTACAATAATCCTACAATTCGACATTAGTAACTTACTTTCCGCAGCATCAGTTGGGTGTGCGCTCACAAGATCTCCTGGTTGAGTCCAATTCATGAATGATTTGTTTTGGGGCAATTTGCAACCTAGGTTTGTTGAAAATAATCAGTTTGTTTATGGATCAGACACCTCTTCTGCATCTCAGAGCATGTGATATATTATAAGAAGTAACAATATAATTTATGAAATGTAGTGAAGTAAAAATATGATCTTATGCATTGGAATGTAGTGAAGTAGAGGTAAAACTACTCCAGTAAAGTACAGATACTTGAAAAATTTACTAAAACTACTTTGTTACTGTCCACCACTGAAGTTGGGCAGGACATTCCACCAGGAGGTAACTGTCTGTGAAAGTGATTTTGTGCCTCTTTGGGATGGCACAATGATGTGCTGTTTACTTGCTACACATGCTACATCGCAAGAATAGCATCTACGCTAATATTAGTCTGTCTCTTTCTTATTCAGAGGCCACCATAGCCACCAGATCCAGACTGTATCCAAATAAGATGGTCAGTGCAGCCACCCAGATCCAGTCTGTATCCAGTCCAGATAGTGGATCAGCACCTAGAGATGACCTCTTTAGCCCTGAATGTCAGTGGAGACCATGTTAACTAGATGAGCCCAAGAGACAGATCCCCTTTAAAGACCTTGTCACCTAGACAACCATTGTGACAATACCACAGGAACCAGATGAGTCTTCTGCACAATCTGACTTTGCTGAAGCATGGAATTAAATGGCTGGTTTCGTCTGGCCAGAGGAGAACAAAACACTATTTCAAACACTATTTCCCTGTTAATACTGTAAAGCTGCTTTGACACAATCTGCATTGTAAAAAGCGCTGTATAAATAATGGTGATTTGGCTTGACTTGCCGAATGCAAGCTTCTAGAGGGCACATAAGTAGTGAATTTAGATAAAGGGGTGTAGAGCCAGTGGTGGTTTTGTAGGCAAACATTAATGTCTTGAATTTTATGTGAGCAGCTAGTAGCCAGTGCAAATTGATGAACAGAGCTGTGATGTGCATTCTTTTCGGCTCATTAAAAAAAAATCCTGCCACCGCATTCTGTATTAATTGTAAAAGTTTGATAGAAATGGCTGGAAGACCTGCCAAGAGAGCATTGCAATAGTCCAGAAATAAACATGAGCACTGCATGTTTCAAAATCAAAATGTGGTGCGGGTGTTTTTTTATGAATGTATTTTTAAGGAAACCAATTATCTTTAGTAAAATGCCTGGGCAAACTTTTTGTAGCTTTCAGTCTGCTGTTGTCCGAAGTTTGCAAAGGGACTTTGAGGTCTGATCCCAGGCGGAAAAAAGTGCCTTTCCATAACTAAAGTGCTTTATTTTCATTTTGTATTTAACATACTAAAGTTATTGTAACCCAGAATACCAAAGATAATAAGATGTCTATATATTTATTTTATATATATATTATTTCATAGTTTTAGATTTAAATATGAATAAAAACAACTAAAATGTTCACACTTATGAAATCGAAATTGCATATATCTAAATATGTAAATGAGAAAAGCTGAATGTAGCCCCGCCCACTGTGGATGGCATCATTCGCAATCGTTCAAGCGAAGGAGAACGGTGTTTTCACGTAATGGCGGACAGAGAAGTGGTTCGTCTAAAATTGTGATTCTGGAGTGGATATGAGAAAGAGAACAGTAAGAATTAACTTAAATGCTGTTATTTCAGTTAAAACCGCTGTTATTAGGAAGAAGTTGCTTAATGAGTTGTATTGTTTCCATAAAGTAATCGGAAAGCTGAGAAACTGCATCTGAAATCAGTGTAAAACAACCTCTCTGCGTTGCATCAAGGATTTGCTAGTTGATATCACTTTTACTTGGTAAGTGAGTTAATAGTTATTTCATATGAGTTAATATTAGTCACTCTTTTGGATGGATTGATTGAATTCAAATGACATCACGATTTATATGTTATATAAAAGTGTTCAAAAACGTGCAAAGAGGTTTAATATGAGTTTATATATTAGTTAAATTTACGAGTTGCTGCTTTAAAGGTGTTTTGTTAAATTACATGGGCAATAAATGTGACGTTTGTAACGTAGTACACGCGAGGGATTAAGCTAGCCATGCGGTTCCATGTGCTATTAGCTGTAAGTGTATATTGAGTGCCCTTGGATTAATTGAAAGTGTTAATTTCAATATTAATGTGATGTTCTGTTAAAAGAATGTTTTAGGAAAAAACAATGAGCATTGATAATTGCATATTACTGTGCTTTACATGTGGAAAATGTATAGTTTAAATGTTAAAGTTGTCAAATGGGATTTGTTTAATTCTAATTGTGCTTTTGCCTTGTTTTTGCAAGGTTGTTTTTTTTTCCTTCTCCTTTTCTTTTCACCACAATTGAGTTCCTGTATCTGAGTGCATCACTGGAGTGGATGAGAAGTTCCAGGACTTCTTAATGCGTGTGTATGTGTTTCTGCCATCTACAAAGAGCATCACGTTGGCAGAAACTGGCGAGCCAGGCCGTTTTCTGAACTTGGACGATCGTTGTAAAGCATCGGAGTGGTAGGATTATTTCATGCACTTTCATTGGACATTGTTGCGGAAGACAGGATCGTTTTCCCCTTCCTACATGGACTTTGAACTGAGTTAGGCTTACCTCAGTAAGCTAATTTATCTCAAAACACTCAATTGAAAGGGTTTGGAAAATTGTTATTTCTGTTGTTTTTTTTGTTTTGATCATTGTTTTGTTATAATTGCTATTCTGTTTTGGGTTTATTCACAACAATAAGACATTTTGAACAAAAGCAACTCAAAGGGTAAATTCAACTTATATTCCTGATACAGAGTATAATTTGGTGTACAGATTTTATATAAAAAGTGAAACAAGAGAAGTTAAAAGATAAATTTGAGTTTAATTAAGCAGTTTCAGAAGGAAACACTCAGGAATCAATTAAGTTGAAACCGATTTATTTCAGTTTTTCTTTTAAAGAAAACAACAACCTATTGTATTGTTTGTCGATATTTTATGTTTTATTATATACAATCAAATACAAATAAGGAAAATCCTTAACTTTTGATAACTACAACCTGTGTCTGTGGTTATTTCCCTTGTCTCGTTGCAACGCTGGCTCATGAGCGGATGTAGTCTTCTGATCTGGTCCAAAATCTTGAACTGTTAAGTAGCCTCAAAAGTTTCATGCTAGTATAGCACCAGGGAGCCTGCTACATTATTCTTTAGTACTTAAAGGGGTCATCGGATTCCCATTTTCCACAAATTCATGATTCTTTAGGGTCTTATTGAAATGTCTATAATATACTTTGGTTAAAAATTCCTAATAGTCGTGTGAAAAAACTGTATAGGTTGCATACGTAACCCTAGTTCTCCTGTGTGTAAAACCAATAGAAAAACGCGACGTCACGGGCAGATGACGTAGAGACCAGGAAGCTATAAAAGCATGTGGGGCCTGTGCAGCCGGCAGCTTCTGCTCCAAAGAAGCTAGCGTGATGCAGGGGCGCTGGAAGTATGGCTGAAGATGCAGCCTCATTCCCTAGGGGAACCAGGGTTACGTACGTAACCTATACAGTTCCCCTAGTGAACGAGGCTGCTGAAGAGCCATACTTCTGGCGCCCCTGCGTCGCAAAGCCTCCAGAACCATGGCCAGATCCCATGTGTGGATGTGAGTATGTGCCACAGGCTTCAGCCTCAGTGCATCGTGGAGGAAACGGACTGCAAAGGGTTTTTTCCCACTGAACGATCCCTGATAGGGACGTGGTAAGCAGAAATGGCTACCACGTATATCTTAAGGGTGGAGTGGGTCAACCCAGCAGCTAGCCGCTCTTGCAAAAACCCCAGTACTGTACCAACTGGGCAGTGGACTGGGTCGAGCTGGCTATCACTGCACCTTGAAGAGAACGCATTCCACTTCAGGGCGTAGAGTTTCCTCATAGAGGGAGATCTGGAATGGAGAATGCTATTGTGGGCCCTCAGAGGCCACACCCACAGCTTCCACAACTCCGTGTAAGGGTGAAGGATCAAGCCGCAGGCTTGTGAGAGGAGTTCCCTTCTGACGAGAATCTCCCATGGAGAGCCGCTGAGGAGAGCGACCAGGTCCGAGAACCATACTCGGGCCGGCCAGAACGGGGCTATACACACTGCTAACACACATTTATGTTCAAACAACATGCAAAATTGAATTTTGCATCTGATGATTCTTTGAGATAATCTTAAGAAAATATAAGTATTATTATGTACTATTTTGGGACACCACGAATGTGAATTATTCTAATATGTGCTTTTAACATAATATCAAGTGTACTACAAGAGGCAACTAAGTGATTTTTTTAATACAGAGATAGTCTGTTGAAAGCACATTCAAGTTCAAATTCATGGTGTCCCAAAATAGCAAATTTAAGTACACTTAGACGTTCTTAAGATTATCTTAAGAAGTACTAAACAATACGGTAACACTTTCTATGAAGCCCGTATTTATAATACATTATAAAGGTGTTCTTAAGGCATTGTAATGAATGCATAATGCATTATAAAAACCCTCATAATATGTTATATCATCTCATGAGTATTCATAAGAACAGTTTTAATGTATTATAATTTTTACTTATTTGTGGTTATAGCTTTTAAGAGTATTATTACCTCCTCATAGTTATAACATATTATAAATCTCATATCTTGCCATGTTACTCATGTCACTTTACTTAAAGCATACAAATACCACTTATAAGTAACTATAATAATATTTCCCAAAGAACCCTAAGATCAGGCATCAGATCAGATGAATGTGTAATTTGACACATTTGTATTATCAGTTTGATTATTTTGATAGTACCCTTAGAGACAGCTTTTGATAAATAACTCTGCAACTGCATGTCAGCTAGCAGTAAATTATTATAAGTAGTATGCAAAATATATGCTAACACTAAATTTTTATGTTTCCCCAAAAGACAAAATATTATATTATATTATAAGTAACTTTGCAAGTACATTAACCTTCTAGCCTAATCTTAACCTAAGTCTACTAATACTCTAAGGAGTGTTAATTGACATGTAGTTGGAAAGTTTAAGCTTATAGTAAATAGACTAAGGGGACCATCAAAATAAAACGTAATATATTGTAAAAAATTAATGTAATATGATATAGTCCATTATAAATTAAGTAGATTTAATATGGCGTCCATTGTGTGTTATAAATAATCATAAAAGTTTAAGCATGTTTAGTACAAAATTAGTATGTGAAAATAGGGCACTTTAAGTACATTATGGAAGTGCACTTGTTTAGAAAAAAAACGACAGAAAAGGGGGTTGTTGAGTTCCTACAAGAAGCTATATTATATTTACCATAGCCATTATTATTTTTTCTCTTGCCACATTCCACTACTACTATGGGTTACAAAACTGCAAAAAATTTCCCTATTTGTCAAAATAAATATCACTCCTCCCATGCAGACTATAGGAGAGTTTTTCAAGGGCTGCCACACACCCTAAATTCGAGGCTTTCCGGAAGATTTCCAGTTTTTCACGATTACCGGTCTGCCTAGCATAATGCAGCTCTGTATCCACTTTGATTCAGCCTTATTAACATGACTTAAAGGGCAAGGGTCACCAAGAATGTATAAACTTGGACAGAGATCATACTGGGTCTGTGATATCTTTACAATATAATCATGCACCTCTCTCCAAAATTCCTGGACTTCTAATCATTGCCATAATACATGAAATAGGTTGCCCTCCTCTCTCTGGCATTTTGAAATAGGTTGCCCTCCTCTCTCTGGCATACTGGTATTTTTCCATGGCAAACCATGGGGGAGCTCTCTCTAGAGGTAGCCTCCATTGTCCCAGGTGCCTCAGACCAAATGCAAAATGATACAGAGATAACTTTGGGAGACCTAATCCTCCCCTTTCAACCGGGAGCTGAAGTTTCTCTAGCCGCATACGAGGCTTCTTGCCATTCCTTAGGAACTGCTTGCATATCCTGTCAAATTTTCTGGAATATTTTGAATGGACAGCGACAGGTAGAGAATTTTAAACATAATTAATTTTGGGTATGGAGTTCGTTTTTAGTACACTGACCTTACCCCAGAGAGAAAGAAAAAGGGGGGCCCATTTCACTGTATCAGCTGAATTTTTTCCAATAAGGGGTCAAGGTTGACTTTAACAATATCTTTGAACTGATGGGGAAAAATAATTCCTTAATATGTAATGCCTTTATCAGGCCAGTCAAGTGCACACATCTGAAACAGTGACTTTGGACAGTAAGCAGTCAGGGTAAGAGCCTCTGATTTAGACCAATTGACCTTGTTCCCAGACAATTTTGAAAAATTATTTATCATGCTAAGTAGTGCTGGAAGTGAATTGATTGTATCAGTAACAAAAAGCAAGATGTCGTCGGCGTAAAGTTTCGTAAAGAGCCTTCCCTGTTGTTAAATTCTTGATCGCTTCTGAAATTATATCCTCTGTTATAGGAGAGTCCAAAAGCTCCCTTTAATTCTCATTGAGAAAGGGGATGTTAAGTGTGCTGAAGAAGTGTTTTATTTCTTCCTTAGAAGAGCTGCTGCGAGAAGTGTAAAGATTCTGGGAGCAGTACCTAAATGGGGCATTCATATCCATGGCCTTGGTTGCAAGAAATCTCCCTGGGGGTTGTACTATAAGTGCTATCTGGAGATGAAAAAAGTATAATCTCTGCCAGATGGATTAAGCAACCTCCAAGCATCAAGGCCCAGAGAAGTACACACTTGCTTTAGCATAAAGACTGTTTTAGGGGGCTGCATGTTGCCTGGGTGGTCTAAGATAGTATTGAGTACCACATTCATATCTCCCACCCATGTGACTGGATAGTTTCCAAAATCACTTAGGATATCTTCTAACACAGCAAAAAAATTAGGGTCATCACCATTTGGTACATGTGTATTGGCCAAAATGTGAGGTCTACCCTGTAACTCTGTCAGTGTAACTATAATATACACTTCTCTGATACGTTTAAACTGCAGGTTTTTATTCAACAATGTGATTACACCCCTACTCTGACTTGAACCGATGCTGTAAAAAACATGATCAACCCAGTCTTTACATGTTTTTGTGATTCCTGTTCAGATAGATGGGTTTCTTGTAAAAATAAAACAATATTGAGTTTTCTAGACTTAAGGCTGATGGGCACATTTTTCCTTTTAATACAGTAGGATTCCCCAGACCTTTAACATTCCATGTAGTGAGACGTAAATTACTACTATTTTGGATTGACTTGGCCAGTTAGATGAGGTATATTACTGGTTATTGTAGGAACCAACAGAACAGTGCAAACTGAACTTAGGCAACCCCCAAACATAAAACATAAACATAAAAACAAAAAAGACAAAACGTCTAGGTTACATAGGTAACCCATGTTCCCTGAAGGAGGGAACAGAGACGTTACATATGGGAGACCTATCACCTCTGAGCTAAAGAGAAAGGCCAATGGGAATTGGCGAGTGGGATTTGCATGCACAGCCACTCCCCCATACATACGGGTATTTAAAATGCCGGCGTGCATCCACTCATTCAGGTTTTTGCTGAGGAGCTGAGCCGTAGCCCAGCCTACAGCGCAGCTTCAGGATTGTTGCAAGGGGATGTAACGCCTCCGTTCCCTCCCTCAGGGAACGTGGGTTACCTACTGTACGTAACCTAGATGTTCCCCTTCAGTCATTTACTACGACGTTACATATGGGAACTAACAAATGGAAAACGCCACAATCCTGAAGCCGCGTTACACATGAGGGTCAAATGCTGATAGGCAAGCGTGTCAGGACAAATGCGGACTTTGTCGACATCAGCCATCTGCGCCAGGTTGAGCCAGAGATGGCGCTCCTGGACCACCATGGTGGACATCACCTGACCAAGGGACCGCGCCGTGACCTTCGTCGCCCGGAGAGAGACTTCGAAGAACTTCGGTTAAACTGTAAACAGGCCCTTTCCCATCAATTATTTTTTTAAGAAAAAAAAGGGCATGGGCAGCTCGCCATCATAATGTACAGCACCAAAATCGCAAAAACAAATCATAATACTAATAATACTACTACTAATAATAATACATAATTTTAACTCTATTAAAACTATAGTTTATATTTCTCCTCTCGACTCAAATCAATATTGTCAGTGTATCCAAAATTCTATATAGGCCTATGGTAAGATGAGCTACCTCTCAGACATGCATACCTTAATTTGATGTTGCTTTAAAACGCTGAAATGGAAGATGTATTTTGTACTAAAGATGAAAGTTGTCTAACTGCCCGCGGCGCCGACAGGATCACTTGATTTTTTTTCCCATTATAAATGTGGGTACAGCTTACAATACTCGTTCAAGAATTAGGCATTGGTCAAAACTAGCCTATTTTACAAATGTCTTTTGTATACAATCACAATAAAAAACGGATGTGTATTTGTAAAAAAAAAAAAGGAAACAAGATGCTTGTTTAAGAACGCATCACAGAAATTGCCTGAAATTCTGCATATAGGCTGCTACATGTTAATTTTATTTACTTTCGTTTGTGTTCATTTATTATTCATTCAGAAAAATATATTTAGCATATGGGCCTATTTTATTTATTATTATATATAGCTTTATTAGGTTTTTCTCTTTGCACAAGCTCTGCGTGTGATGTGCGTGACGTTCTGATGTTTATGCTGCTTTTTGCTTGTGTACAATTAATCTCTGAAAACGAAATTAGCTGTTTTTAATGTGTCACAGCCACATATCAATTCAAATTGAATTGTAATTTAACATAATCTTGTCGGTTAATAATAACTTAATGACGTCGGTTGTCGGTTGGGAAAAATAAAATAACCAAAATATTTATTTTACCATATAGTAAAAGTACATTTCTGGCTGAAGTAAACTTTTCATTTCAGTTTTTAGTATTCATTTAAAATGAGACAAATCTGCTATTATTTTAATCTCCAATTTGTTATTTATCAGTTAAGATAGTTTATTAATGCTTCGCAAACCAGCAGAAGACACTAACCTGTTTTAAACTCCAATCGCGCAGATGGGAAACATTGTAACACTGTTCCACTGTTGCAAACTATGCTATTCTATGACATTAGCGATGCAATTTACACTACTTACTTCTAAGGATTTTGATAAGAAACCACAAGAAGCAGGTGAATAAAGGCAGTCAAGCAATGTTTAATGTTCAGAAGTTATTATTTCAAGACATGTAAAGTATTTTGGCTCGTTTATGTGTCGTGTTCTGTGAGAGCTGTGTGTGGAGGGAGGGGTGTGTTTTTCTGAATGTCTAAATGTGTTTCATCTATTTGTCCACATTGTTTTGAACTAATGTTCAGCTGTGTGTTGCGATCAGGGCCGTTCAAATCATTGTTGCGATGTGTTCATTGTCAAACTCCAAAATTAGATTATTCTTATTTAAAAAAAAAAAAAAAACGTCATTACTTCATTTGAAAAAGTTAACACATGTATTTTACTGACAATATTTTGGTTTGTTGTGTATGTTTTTTTTTTTCATTCGATCAGATAACATTTTAAGCTGTCATATGGTCGTGTTACAACGTGCCCCTCTCATGTTACAATGTACCCCACCTACGGTGGCATGTTGTCACGTTTCACTTCCTTTCTTTTTAGGTAAATAACGAAAAACGCACACACAATAAATATGAAACAAATTGATATATTTGTACTAGACAAGTGTGAAAATAATGTGGATAAAAATTGTACTCTGAACCCCACGTGGATTTACATAAACCGCGAAATTCAAAAAGTGTTAGGTTGTGCCCTGCGCTCCCCTACTTTCAGGCAAGAGGAATCATTGAACTATTGTTAATAATGGTATTTGTGACCAACGCCCCCTAGAGCTGGCCATGGTGTTTGGCTACAGAATGTTGTTCCTTGCGCCACCTGGTGGATATTATATGAAGCGCAACAATGTTTTAAAAAAATCTGAAAAAGCGGCCGCAGGAGGATCCGTGACCACGCGTGCCGAATTGCAGGCTGCCGCGTGAAAATAGACGCATTTTTAATGGCCAGATCTGTACGTAACCTAGATGTTCCCCCTTCAGTCATTTACTACGACGTTACATATGGGAACTAACAAATGGAAAACGCCACAATCCTGAAGCCGCGTTACACATGAGGGTCAAATGCTGATAGGCAAGCGTGTCAGGACAAATGGGCTCAACATGTAACCTGCCCAACGCCCTGTAGGCCAGAAGCGGCCCACCAGGGGTGCCAGTTGCTTTTTGGAACTGAAGCAGCCGTCGGGGGTTGGAGCACATGTGGTTGGACATGTGGAATAGCAGGAAAAGTACACTTATTCTAGCTACAGATATACGGGGGGAAACACGTCCTCTTGATGACCATGGAATACTGAGACATGATGCCACAACTAGCTGTTCGAAGGAGACCCATCTGGAACACAGACGCAGACTACTCCGTCTAGTCCAGGCTGTGGGGCATGGAGGAGCCAGAGTTCACACAGGGGGGAACAACTGGGGGAACAGCGCACGGATCTGTGAGAAGTGGCACAGCCGGCCCGAACTCAAGGCACGTTTCGTTGACAGAAAACGCATGTTGGTCCCCCACCCTCTTGATGAAAGTGAGCGCGGTCAAGAGCGAGGTCTTAAGAGACATAAATTTAGGCTCGACTGAATCCAGGGACTCCCCGAAGGCCCTGGAGGACAACGGAGAGATCCCAAGAGGGGATGAGGTGTGGTCTAGTGGGTTCACCCTTCTTGCTCTCTCTCAGGAACCTGACGACCAGGTGATGCCTCTCAAGGGGACAGCCTGCACTCCAACTTCTCTTGCAGGAAGGAAAGCACCACTCCGACCGAATATCTCTGAGGGTTCTCTCCTCGAGAGGAACACCAGTCAATGACCAGATCCCACCTCAGAGCATAGGCCTGCCTCGTGCCACACATGCAGGTTCCATAGATCGGGACGTGGGTGCCAAATCGTGCCCATCCCCTGAGAAAGAAGGTCCTTCTTCAAGGGAATCTTCCAAGGAGGGGCTGCTGCGAGGAGCATGAGGTTGGCAAACCAGGTCCGGGTGGGCCAAAACCTCGCAACCAACAGAACCTGCTCCTCATCCTCTCTGATCTTGCACAGGGTCTGTGCAAGGAGGCTCACTGGGGGAAAGGCGTACTTGGGCCCCGGAGGCCAGCTGTGTGCCAGCGTGAAAGCAGACTTTGTCGACATCAGCCATCTGCGCCAGGTTGAGCCAGAGATGGCGCTCCTGGACCACCATGGTGGACATCTCCTGACCAAGGGACCGCGCCGTGACCTTCGTCGCCCGGAGAGAGAAGTCGGTCACTGCACACAGTTCCTGCATAACACCCTGGTCAGAGCTACCCTCGCGCAGCTGTTTCAACGCCTGAGCCTGGTAGACCTGCAGGATGGCCATGGCATGCAGGGCGGTGGCAGCCTGGCCCGCAGCGCTGTAAGCCTTGGAAGCCAGTGCTGACGAGAGCTTACAGGCTTTGGGCGTCGCACAAGCGCCTAACCGAGGCTGCCGGCAAGACTTTACGGCTCACCGAACAGGCCCGGGTAGACGTCGAAGGCAGCCATTTCGTGAACGAAAGTGTAGCCATGGACATACGCTCACAATGAGCACATGATCCATCCACAAGCGCTGCCTCAGCGTGCTTATGGGCCAGACACGTAAGGAAGCAATCCTGTCCATCAAGGGAGGTGAGAAAGCTACCGCACCCAGAGGCACACGGCTGGAAAGACATCCCGGAGGAATACTCTCGATGGCCGTGTAGAAATTCGCTCTTTTAGAGTCCCGGTTTTTCACAGGGAGGACATGGCACAATTGTGCACTTGCTGGCTCGCTGGAATGCAAATATAGCCTTTAAAAAGGCTCACAGGATGGCTGCAAGTGGTGGTGGTGCCGGTGGTGGTGCCGGCGGTGGTGACGATCACGCAGCAGCAGCAGCACAGCACAGCTCAAAAGAGTGTAGTTTCTCTTTGTAGTAAATAAAAAAAAAATTGAATGAAAAAGCTTGTGAGGCGAGGCTCTGAAGCAGAAATCTGAATTAATGGATGCACAACGCCATCTTATTTACCTGTATGTACGGGGGAGTGGCTGTGCATGCAAATCCCACTCGCCAATTCTCATTGGCCTTTTGTCTTTAACCCCTGTTTCACACATACTCCGTCTGCAGTGCGTATGCAGTCCGTGTGCGTTATGTATGTGGTGCAGAAGCAGCACGGACTCGTTTTGCTTTCACACAGGACACGTTTGCAGTCTGTTCCTGATCCGTGGCTGTTTACCACAAACACACCATTTATCCGTTATTTTGATTTCAAATACAAACGTGCTTTTTTCAGCATTGTGATCTCTTTTATTACACTACAGTAATAAAATCGTTCATAGACATATTCACGTTTAAACTCAATAAATTAAACGTATTATTCAATGCACTTGACTTCTAGATTTATATATTAAGTTGCTAAAGCAAGTTGCAACACATTTAAACAGCATAGGTATAGCTTCCATTTCTTATTAAAATTGGGCTATCACAAATATTTTAAATTAAAACTGTCAGCTCTCATGCCTTTCGCATTAAATCGTTATTAAAAACAATCCCTTAAAGAATTTTTGTACCTGGACAAGAGCATTATGTTGCCTTGTTTATTTAAAAGTGCACTTTTCCTAGTTTTAAACTTAGCCAAAAAGCCACGTGTTGACTGTAAAACACAGTAGACTTCATTTATATACATTTATGGTGTAATCACCACATTTTCGTGTCAATACATGTTCATTTTTACAGCTATCGATGCGCTGTCACTTTAATTCAGCAAAAAAATAGACTCGGTGCAGAAACGATCGCTGCACTGTTGCAAACGCACCGCTTCTGGAACGCACTGCTGGACAGCAACCGCGTGCAGTGTGAACGCTCTAATCCATTAACGTGTGCGGAAAAAAATACGCAACGCATACGCACTGCAGACGGAATATGTGTGAAACAGGCGTAACTCAGAGGTGATAGGT
The DNA here is from genome assembly GCF_049309525.1 of Garra rufa. Taxonomy (NCBI): domain Eukaryota; kingdom Metazoa; phylum Chordata; class Actinopteri; order Cypriniformes; family Cyprinidae; genus Garra; species Garra rufa. Next base: position 35,179,761 of record NC_133370.1, read on the forward strand.
CTCTCTAGCAAGTTCCCATATGTAATGTCGTAGTAAACGATTAAAGGGAACTGTGAACTAGTACTCACTTTTGGAGATGTAAAGTTGTCATGTTACCTGTTTAGGATTATCTATAAGGATAAAAAAAAAACTGCTGCTGCCCGCGGTGCTAAACTACGCTGCCATCCACCTTGACTGCGATACGTGACTCTGTATTAATATAATTTTAATTTATCATTAAACCATTATTTAAATAAAATTTGCATACATTATAGAAGTGACTGCTTTAATTAACCCCTGTAAGTGAGCAGAGAAATCTAAACAGTCTATTAAAGTCTATTAAAATGGTCAGTCTTAGCAGTTTCCGTGATTTGACTGGCCTTATTAATTTTATTATTTAATTTTTTCATTGGATACCATCCATATTGAAAGGTGCAGCATGCAGAAGATAGGTGTGCAAATGGTAGTTTTACAGAGGGTGTGTGAGGAAAAGCATAGACTTTGCAAATTTACACTGGATTAAGAGACAAAGTATGTCTGTTAAACAAATTTCTCTAACGTCCCCCTGGCTGCACAGGTTTAATTTTATTATATGCCATATAAGTGTTGCAGGCTACGTAGTTTCATGGTGGTTTTTATTTCTCTGCTGCTGTATTTTCCCCTGCACATTTGTTTGAGCTTGAGGAAAACATGGAGTTTGGTGATTCAGAGAGTGTGATGGAACATACACCTCTCTCTAGGCCATTTCTTGCTTGGTTATTTACGCATAGAGAATAATAGATTAATGGAGCCCAGGCATTTGGCATCAGCAGTATGGCACATTGTGGGGGGGCACAATGAGCCAAAGCACATTGCTTACAAACAGAAAACTTTGTGAGATATACAGTTGTGCAAAACAGTCTGTTGTGATCATCAAAATCCCCTTAAAGCCAAAATAAAAACAGTTTAGTCCCTCAACAGTAGCAACTATCAATAAGAGTTATGAGTGTTAATATGTGAGTCATTCCACAAAACCAGTACTATTTGGATTTACACATTTTTAGATTTTTACCTAAATGTATTACTTTTCTGAACACCCCACAACATTAATGACATATTTAACTTCTAGAAAAACATAGTTTTCCACCTCAGGCATCCAATCCCTATTATTATTGGTCATTATTTTAAGATATTGGCACTATTAATCTTCAACCACTTTATGGACACTTTGGGAGCTCTCTGAATATGATTATAAAATATTTTTGTAATGAAATCAACATTTTCCCATTAATCAGATGTCCCTCACACTAATTCAGTATTTGCAAATATAAAAGTTACATAAAATCTCACACTTTTGCTATACTAAAGCCTCAAATGGAACTTTTTATGACAGCATAATTTTTGATAAAAGAGGTGGCTTAACTTAATACATTTAACTAAAATCAGTATTCTTATGATTGCTCTGAACATTTCAGACTGGGTTCAACAAACATTAAATTACTTTTTCATAAACTTAAAAAAATAATTAATAAAAATGTAGGTGTGATGGGGTAGAGACTAGGGTAATAGGGTTACAGATGGTAATTGGGTTGAAGAGACAGATACATCTTAACATACAAATAGTTGTTTTTTCCTCAAATTCACTGTAAAATTTTGTAACCAAGAAAGACAACTGATATAAATCGGCAATTGAATTACTTAACTCTGAGATTTAAAAATCTAGGCAGAACACACGTACACACACACACACACACACACACACACACACACATGTTTGTTTTTGTGAATTGTGGGGACATTCCATAGGCGTAATGGTTTTTATACTGTACAAACGATATTTGCTATCACCCTACACCTAAACCTAGCCCTCACAGGAGACTGTGCACACTTTTACTTCCTCAAAAAAACTCATTGTGCATGATTTATAAGCCTGTTTCCTCATGGGGACCTGAGAAATGTCCCCACAAGGTCAAAATTTACTGGTATTCCTATCCTTATGGGGACATTTGGTCCCCATAACGTGATAAATACAAGGACACACATACACACACACACACACACACACACACACACACTCCTTTAACATGGACATTACTACATTCAACATATGCATGTGGTATAAGACTCTTGATCAGATATAATAATTAATTTAAATTACTGGATAACTTCATCTCACAACCCCATTATGATCAAATAAGTAATGGAGTTGAGTGTGATGGGGTTGTGATTTTTTGCTCTAAATCAGTGGTTCTCAATTTCAGTCCTCACCCCCCAACTCTGCACAATTTGTGTGTTTCTCTTATTGCTTCAGACGTTCGTTCTATTCGAACATAAGTGCCCGTCGAAAGTGGACATCAAAGCAAGTGTATATGTTCTATTTGACGGTCATTAAAGCATGCAAGACGTGAATTTACAGATGCATTCATGTCACACTTTACACTTCTCTAGTAAGTTTCATCTGTGTGCTGTATGCCGTGGCATAGCGCATGTGAATGAATGTTTTGAAGTGTAGTAAACTTTCCATTGAACACTGTGCAGGGACCATGTCAATCGGAACACAGTTTATGCACGGAGCTCACTTCTAATGAGCTGGTTATCTGAATCAGTTGTGTTAACTAAGAGAGATATGCAAAATGTGCAGAGTGGAATTGAGAACCGCTGCTCTAAATGGCCACTGCTCTAAATGTAGTGAATAACATCTTGGGTTACCTAACCACAACCCTGTTGTCTAAGGTCAAGGTCAAGCTTAATGACTCAACCTTGTTACTTCAAATAAAAATAGAAAACTATTACTTATGAAAATGATTTTTAATATTTTAACAATATACATGTTTTCTTAATATCATGCATGCCATGTGCTCTCCTGTTCCCTACTAAAAGCTACGCTCAATGCTGCGTATCAATACACTAATGAGAACATTCTTTGTTCGACCGGTGTGAAGCATGTGTGTGTCAAACACGCCAAGAATAGGCTTAAGTAACCTCGGTAGGTGACGTCATATCATTATGTGCACCTGAGGTTTGTCTGAAGAGACGTCCACACCTACAGTGCAGCATTGAGGTGCAGCATCTCGTTCCCGCTTTTTAAGGGAACAGGGTTACAGTCAAGTAACCTGAGACATTCTCTACCAAAAGCTACACTCGATGCTGCATATCAATACGCTAATGGGATGAGAATACCAACGCCACCGCACTGGAAGTGTCTGGACCCCTCAAGGTTGTGTAGTGTGTGCGCACAAGCATTGAAGAGGTCTCAGACATAACTCTGGGGTGCTGACTCAAAGACATGTGAGCCCAGAGTAGCATGGACATGCAAACTATAGAATCTGATAAACGTGTGCGAGGAGGACTCCACCCGAAGTAGTCAGTCACTTGCTGCAAGGGGGCACCTCTTGCTATAGCCGTGGAGGATGAAACCCCCCTGTTGAAGGGGCCCTAAGTCCAAGAGGCAAAGCCCGATTTGCACCCCCGAACAATCGGGGCTGTGGCCCGATTCAAGGCTTTTTGGACGAAAACTATTTTTCGTCCAAAAAATTCTCTGTTGTATGGTTTCATTACGATTATTTAACTGCTCCTGATCGAGACAAAGCGTCCCCAAACTCAAATCGTAAATATCAAACATGTTTGATATTTAGGATTCTTAATCGGGCTGCCTCTGACGTGATACCTATGATAGCCAATAGAGCAAGCAAGCATCACTTACCAGATGTTGCGTACTTTTATTGCTGAAACTTGGCAGCCACAAAAATGCCACGAAAGCAGAATAACTTGCGAGTCTCCGTGAGATCACGTGTCAATGTGAAATCATTCCTACAGTCAAGAAGTGTGTAGTCTCGTGGTCTCGTGGCCAGCCAACACTTACCAACAATAATAATGATAAATGCTGACTAATAATTAATTATATTTTTTGGTAAAACAAGAATGTTTTTTTTTTTTCAATTAAGTAATGAATAAATGCATACATTAATGAAACTGTTATATTTTATTTACTGACAAGAAAAGGAAACATGAATAAATTAGTTAAATAATAAATAAAAGTAACCATGAACATAAACAAAAACACATGGAACAAAGCTTTATTCAAACATATCGGTCTTTTAGTCTGAAGAGACCACAGCAACATCTGGTCTAGATGAGGCAACAAGGGCAGGTGGAGTGATGGAGGGTCTCATCGATGGCACTAGACCATTTCCAGGATGCTGCTGTGGATTTCTCCTTTCTCACTGCACACACCAGTCTGCAGACATTTCAGACCATACAAAGATGCAGAAATATAATATAAAAGCTGTCATTTTAACAGCACATAGTCATTTGATCTCTTTATTGGAAGTAACAAATGATCTTACTTTATATTTACTTTTTCTCCACAAGTCAATCTACATAATAAGCTCACATAACGTCCATCACTCACTCAGATGTCTGTTTCGCGTTGTGATGTGCTCATCTGCAATTCTCTTAGAACATTTTCCTGTCATTTGTTAAATAGACATTTAGTAAACGTGATATACATCTATAAGATGTATATGGTTTATGTAAATCCACTTTTGAAGACGTGCATATGCTACCTGGAGCTTAATGTTCGCTATATGTCATAAAATGTGTTTTTACAGCAAAATCACAAATATACTATAACGTTACTGTATAACACCTTGACACCTTATGCAAATCAGCAGTTTACTATACTAGGGTGACCATATTCTGAGAATCCAAAAAGAGGACACCCTCCCCAGAATGCACATCCCCCCACCCCCCCAGGATGCACCCCCCTCCCCCGCGCTCAATAACAGAAATCACACATTTATTTAAATTCTTATTTAAATTGATTTCCCTTTATTGGCAACAGACACGTACTCCAAAGGCAAAGTGCAGTAACTACGCATTTGGTCAAAATTGAGGCTTAAAATGGACTTTATGAAAACTGTTTTGTCTTGTGGCAAAGTCTCCTGATCAATTTTGTCCCAAAGAAACGAGAGTGTTTTCGAGAAACGAGTGTCAACATGTTTGACTAGCTGGCCTAAAAACTTTAAAGGCATTTTTCTCAGTTTCAGTGTTGGTGTAGTTACTGCACTTTGCCTTTGGAGGGCAGCATAGGTGCAGATGGTGCACAATGCTTCCCATTTATCACGACCACGAATGAACATCGGGTATTTTTTTGCAATTCATCTGTGAAACTACATTTGCGTTTCGTCATGTTAGTGACACACAGCTCTTGCAGCGCAGCTCCTCGTTTGTTTTGTTTTGACAACTGGGTCTTTCACTTCATTTGGTCAACACTACTATTTTTATCCAAAAGTAGAGGCTCATGATTAGAAAGGTTGAGGTCAGAAATAGTCATATTAGAAACTTAGGTGACAAACCATGGCCATGACCATGGATATGAGTAGGGCCCTTTACCCTATATAGATCAAATGATTCAACCAGGTTTAAAAAACAACATCGAATCGGATCTACAGAAGTCCCCAAGGATCATCAGAAGATCATATTTTAAAGTTCACAGAAGTGATATCACAGTGCCAGTCCACCACCAGCTAAAGATGCAAAAAGTTCATCAATACACAGAATTGGGTAGTGATCTACTGTGTGATGGCTGGGTTGAGTGTCACTTTAAAATCACCACAGTCTCAAAATTTACTTGTAAACAAAAACAAACAAATATAAATACTGACACTGTCTGTTGTTTAAGAGTGGCTTGACACAAGGAATGCGACAGCTGAAACCCATATGTTGTATACGTCTGTGCATAGTGGTTCTTGAAGCACTGACTCCAGCTGCAGTCCACTCTTTGAGAATCTCCCCCACATTTTTGAATGGGTTTTGTTTCACAATTCTCTCCAGGGTGCTTTTATACCTATTGCTTGTACACTTTTTCCTACCACATCTTTTCCTTCCCTTCACCTCTCTATTAATCTGCTTGGACACAGAGCTCTGTAAACAGCCAGCCTCTTTTGCAATGACCTTTTGTGTCTTGCCCTCCTTGTGCAAGGTGTCAGTGGTCGTCTTTTGGACAACTGTCAAATCAGCAGTCTTCCCCATGATTGTGTAACCTACAGAACTAAACTGAGAGACCATTTAAAGGCCTTTGCAGGTGTTTTGAGTTAATTAGCTGATTAGAGTGTGGCACCAGGTGTCTTCAATGCTGAACCTCAGCACACACACACACACACACACACACACACACACACACTGGTTTACATGTTTTATGGGGACATTCCATAGGCGTAATGGTTTTTATACTGTACAAACCGTATTTTCTATCGCCCTAACCCTACCCTACACCTAAACCTAGCCCTCACAGGAGATTGTGCAAACTTTTACTTCCTCAAAAAAACTCATTGTGCATGATTTATAAACCTATTTCCTCATGGGGACCTGAGAAATGTCCCCACAAGGTCAAAATTTACTGGTATTCCTATCCTTGTGGGGGCATTTGGTCCCCACAACGTGATGAATACCAGGTACACACACACACACACACACACACACACACACACACACACACACACACACACACACATATATATATATATATATATATATATATATATATATATGTATATGTGTGTGTGTCTATACTACGCAAACTATGATGACTTTCACCTTGATATTTTAGCGCGGATGTATGCCTAGCCGAATTGCACTGTAGGGGGCGAGAACGAGTCTTCGAACCTGTGTGTATGCCTACTGTGAAATTACCACATCAAACGAGACGTACTAACATGGATGCAGCTATGAAGCCGCTGGGTTTGCTTCAGGACAGGTGCGTGACTAGACCCTTTTTACTGCAAAGGGTTCTTTGAGGTTCTATATAGAACCCTTGGGTTCTTTATTTGGACAATAGAACCTTTTGCCAAAAATATGGTTCTATGTAGAACCCTTGGAGGGCAAAGAACCTTTTTATTTAAAATGGTTCTATAATTATGTTTTGTGACTGAAGAGTAAACTTAAGTTAACACAGTAATTAAAGGCTTTTACAATACATTCACAATGCTGGTTTAGTAAAGAAGACGGACTGCTGTTGTCAAAAAGAAAGACAGTCAACAATATTAGGCTAATATCTAGTTTTTTTATGATTTATTTCATGTGATTTTTATGCTAGTTTGTATATGTCCATGAAAGGTATATTTCTAATACGTTATATTAAGCCTTTTTGGCATCATTTTGTGAAATTTGTAAACTAAACAGGTATTTTTCTTTATTTTATATCATGCCATGGTTTAATCTAACCCGCAGGTAGCATTAAAAATAAATAATCGTAAATGCCCCCTGGTGGCGTATGTGTGTTGCATCATCCTTGAATTTCTATTGGCGTATCGGCGAAGGTGAACCTCGAGACACTGACCGTTTTTTTTTTTTAACTGAGGTGTGTGCGCCATTGTGCCCCTTCATCCAGTCAGGTAAGTTTTTATATTTTTCTAAACAATATTATTGAAATATATTGTATCACACGTTAAAATGTTTATTTGTTAGAGTTGCCCTTGTGTTAAACAGTGATATTAGAAGCAAAACCGATGATATTTACCTCAGTTAAAAAATACTGCTGCCGGGCTTCGTCAGTCATCGGTTCAGAAATTGGTGTTAAATTGTTTTTACTCAGGTTTTAAACGAATTTTGTTACAGTCTCTGTTTATTTCCTTGACATGAATGTAATTGTCAGGAGGAGTAAGACAATTGGCAGAAGCGTAACTTTTAATTTTAATAATGTGCGCGCTTTTTGTTAACGGGTTCCGTGTTCCTGAGGATAACCAAATAAGCAAACCGGGTGGAGGGCGAAGGGATATATTCTTCGTTTGTCGCAGTGTTAACGTTACATATATTTCGTTTCCGGTGAGTATTTTGTTTTTAATTCCTAACTTATGTGAACAGGTGTAGAAGATTCTGGGCCGCGGGCCGCAAGATCCACTTTCGTGTAACGTAATAGCGCCGCAGGATGTCTATTCGCGTCTCTGCATTGACAAACAAACTTATGGCAAGTAAAATGAATGTCCCATATAAAAAAAACATGAAACATTTATTTATTATTTAAGAATGCAAAATGTAGAAGACAACCGTTGGATACAATGTTATGTAATGATTCGGCTTGTTCACAAGAGGTAGTTGGTTTAGTTTTCCTTAAGTGAGGAATCAAATTTATACATCATATTAATGTTTATTAAAAATCATTTTGTGACTTATGTCATATTTACATATTGTGACAACACTGTCTTCCTACCTCAGATTGTGTTGGACCACCTGGAAGTAACGGGTGAGGAAGAGACAAGTTTCCTTTTCTTGGAGTTCCAAAGCTTGTGAGTAAACACTTACATTTTGTGCAAGACAGAAAAGCAAGGAAAAACATGTTTTTGTGAATTCTTAAAGGTTTTTTTTTTTTTTTTTACAATGTTCTTTATTTTTATTCTTATTATAATTCATTATTTTAATTGTATATACTGCTGTTAAAAAGGTCACTTAAAATAATGTGGGATTCAATTCCTGGGGGTTTTGTTTTTTGTTTGTGTTTAAGATGCTGCATGAAATGAAAATGAGGTTTGGAACAGACTTGGTGCAGAACATGGAAACATCTCTAAATTAAAATGGCCCCAAATTTAGCAGGAGTGCAAAACATGGAAGTCAGAAAAAAAACTCTACACCAGTCTTATTGGACAAGCCGAGGACACCACACAAGGTAACTACACCTTATATATTTTTTCATCAACCTATCTGTTTCCCTGTGTAAAATGGCATTATCTGTATTGACATTGTAAAGGTTGTAGCACTAATAATGTGTAAAGTTATATGAATGGAAACATAATGAAAGAAATACGTTGTGTTCCGAGAAAAGTAAAAAGGTTTGAAATGGCAGTGGCTGAATGAATTTAGATTTTTGGGTAAACTACCCCTTTATTTGATTTCTCTACCTAATGTAAAATAATTTGTATCTGTTTGTAGATCTTGCTAGGAATGCTGCACTCATTTTATTGCCAGCACTATTTAAAGAAAATGCCAGCTTCCTCTACTGAGTTGATAACGTAAGTATAGTTTTTGTAGAGCATTTTCAGTTAAAGGTTGTATCAGCGATTTCTAGCCTGAAACATAAAGTGTCAAATTCAGCTGACCTTTCATCACGATCCGCTCGCTGCCTGCGCCATAAACTGTCTGTGAAAAAAGCGTGTCTCTCTGGTCAGCCTCGGGTCCGAGATATGCCAAAAAAACAATCGGCGCTCCCAACCTTTCCACAGATAAACAAACATTGTTCCAACCAATCAGCGTCAGGGGTTTGGTGTTGTGGACTTTCGCTCCGCCTCCCTCACATCCCTGCACCAGTAGGAAAGTCCACAACACCAAACCCCTGACGCTGATTGGTTGGAACACTGTTTGTTTATCTGTGGAAAGGTTTGTAGTGCCGATTGTTGTTTTTTTTTTTGCATATCTCGGACCCTCGGCTGACCAGAGAGACGCGTTTTTTTCACAGACAATTTATGGGGCAAGCAGCGAGCGGATTATGAAGAAAGGTCAGCTGAAATTGACACTTTATGTTTTAGGCTAGAAATCGCTGATACAACCTTTAAGTTTACCCTTATAATTTACTCAAGTCTGTTCCTTAGTCACAACCTCTGTAATGTCATTGAATAGCACCTAGGGTTGTTCAGATAGTCGATAATACCAGTACTTAGCTTTTTAAAGTTATATTACAATTTATTAACCCCACCACAGCTTTACATTCACATTGGCATATACACCAAAATGAAACATTCAACTGCAACACATTAATATAATCAATTCAACTGTGCCAATTTTATATTATTTTGATATTCGTTTTAATTGCAGTGTCATTTACATTTTAACCAAGAAAAAAGGAAACACTGTCTTACAGAAAAAACAAGGATGCCTACTGTTTTTAGATAATCACTTTGGGTGTAATTCATGAATGTTACAAAAAAAAAATTGTTCAACGTGAAAATAAACTAATTGTTTATCTTTACATATGCATTCGGGTTGCATGTGAACGTTTCGATGTGAAACTATGGCTAAGCAAATCAATAATAATATAATAAACTAATAATATTATTAACAGTAGTAGTAGTTAGCCATATGAATAAAATAAAACTGCAGTTTTGGGCCCAATTAATCGATTACTTTTTAACATTATTGCTATGCTTCTGGAGTGATGGTGCAAAAATACGCTGCACAAAATGAATGAACCTGAGTAAAAAGGTTTAAATGAACAGGAGTTAAAATTCCAAAATATTTCTGTGAAAGTAAAATAAAGTAAGTCAATATTAAATAAATAAAAAAAAAAAATTAAGAATATAAATGGGTAGGTAAAAGAAAAAATATTAAAAGCTAATAATTGCCCCGCCCAACAAGACTAAATATCGTGTATTGGCGATTGACAAGCTGACGATCCACGCGATCTGACAAAGAGGTTTGTTGCCCAACTCTAGAAATTCATAAATGTTTGTTTTACAGGAACCCAAAGGTCCAACACCAACCATAGCCTTGAGGGGATCAGGAGAGCCATGAAACACTAAGAGTGTCAGCATCATAATGGACAGTGCAAACATCATAAAAGAGGCAGACATTGACATGACGCAAGCTGTGGAATGCCTGTTTGCGGTCTATTTTCTTTTCAATGTGCAATACCCAGTTGCCATTAAGCACACAATGACTTTTACTGAAAAATATATGCTCAAAATAAGGTGTCGCCATGACACAAGAACACCAATACCTGTACTAAAAATGTACAACCAACTTGTGTTATAAATTGTGTAATAGATTGTTCATGTTTTTATTAATGCATTGTTTCTGTCTGCATTGTGGTGTGTATTTCTTACTTCAAAGGTACATGTAAAAGTTAAGTAAATAAATAGTAAAAAGTTAAATAATTTAAATTAAACATTTGAATCTAATGTAATGAAATGTTTACTTGTTTTAAACGAGTACACAGAGATGCCGTTTTTAAAAATTAATGTAATTTTGCTGTCTTTTTAATAAAAAAATGTATTTTTAATATCTGTTTTTATAAAACAAATTAATAAATTTCTTCAAATTTTCAGATTTTGTTATAATTTCTTATCCAGTTCAAGCTTTTTTGTAATAATAAAGAACCCTTTATGGTTCAAAAAAAGAACCATTTGGCTTAGATTTAAAGAACCATTTGGGGTTCTTTTATTGAACCCATTCAAATGGTTCAATATAGAACCATTTTGGGGTTCCATATATGAAGCAGTTGATAGAACCTTTTCTGGTTCTAAATAGAACCATTTGTTTTAAGAGTGTGGGGCACGTGCTGCCAAATCTCAAATTTGAGTTATAATGTACTTTGATAATCCCGAAATAAAGACATTAAACTATATGCAACAACTGAATTGACGCTTATAAAAGCTGCTGCAGGAGACCTTTCTATGTGTGTATGTTCTCTCTGCAATGATGTTGGTTTTCTCTGGGTTTCTCTCACAATCGAAAGACATACAAGGACAAATGAACTGGAGGCTGTAAGTGAGTGTGAATATAAATGTGTGTGATGAACTGACCATATGTCCAGGGGGTTTTCCTGTCCCAGGAAAGGTTCCAGCCTTCCCATTACCCTATACATAGGCCAAGCGCCAGGGAAAATGTTTTGAATAGATGGATGAATGTTCAGTACTGTGATGGTTGTATTCCTTCCCCTCTCTGCCGCTCGTTTTCCCCCCACCAATGTGTCTTCTCTGATCCATGTTTCCAAACAAAATCATTCCAAAGCCATTCATTTGTCAAAAGAAGAGAACACCTGGCTTAGCTTTCAGCTGAATATTTATTTATTTGTGTTTGGAATAATTGTTATAGCATTCGAAAAATTTGCTGAAAATGTAGTGTTTTGCAGGTTGTGGAGTATGAATGACAAAGTGTTTGTGGATTTTGAAAAATGTGGTCATTGCATGCATTTTGTCTGAAAGCAATAAAAAATTATCCACAGTTTGGTCCGCATCGACTTCTGTATCGCTGAATGTGTGAACAGTTTTGGAAACGTGGCTTCAGTATTGAATGATGCTTGTTAGCAATTAAAAAAACTGTAAAAGATTAAATAAATACCTTATGTAGTTTTTCTTATGTAGAAAATACATCCTGATTTAAGAATCTTTTGATTTTTTTTTATTATTTGAAACAAGACAATAATACTAAATAAGGAAAGAATTTTTAGGTGCATTCATTTATTGCACATATTTTCATCATGCAGACACCGTCAAAGTGACAAAAACATCATTTTATACATGGGATTGTTTAATTAGTATATAGTATAGGATTATTATTTATTTTTTTTTTTTTTTTTGCCATACGACGTGTATTTATTTGAGCCATTTAAATCATAGTCAGAGCACATTAGTATAGCTGCTGTATGCAGAGCAGTAAAGAAAGTGTGCATCTTTCTGAGAATTTTTGTGTTGTTGCCTATTGAGCACAAACCCATTGAATATGAAGCTGATTACTGTATGGAATGGAAGGATGACAGATATAAAGGTAGTTTGAGATATATGCCGTAACCACCACCACATCTGGTTTTTACTTGGCCATCTTTATTTCCTATAAATGCAAAAATGCAACATTTATTCTTTTTCATGCTGGATTTTAATATTCTTCCAAAACTTGGTATTGTGGCTATTTCCTCTTCATCTGTTCTTCATTATTTTGTGATTATACCTCCTGTTGGCTGAGTAGGAGTCAAATGTTAATTTCATTACTCTAATTAAGAAATGCAGCAGTTTGGATTAGAGAACATTTAATTATGTGAAAATAACATTAGACTACATGAAAAAAGCTGCTGCACATTGAAATAGACACAAAATTGTATTTTTATATTTTATATGACATATTTTATTATGGCAAATATTATGGCAAAATTTTTCTTTTGCCTGTGGGATACCATGAAAATTAATAGTAGTTCTAACTTACAGTTGTGCCAGTTTTTACCTTTGATATTATAATTATTAAAAATTAAATTATTACATTCCTAATAATTATTAAGAATTACAGTTAAGCATTGGCTTGAAGTATGAGGACAACTTTTTGGCGGAGCTCCATTGATTATGTCTTTTCATAGTGGTAGTGCAAGCGCTAAACTCAGAGTCAACGTACTCAGAGTGGATTAAACTAACTCAGTTCAGTTGTTCTGAAACCGAAAACTCAGCGTTTCCCATCTCAAGGTAAGTCAATTCAGAGTTCAAGTTTAAACTCAGAGTTGGTTGAACATCCTTACTGGAACGGGCCCCTAAGTGTTTTGTTGGTCTGAGTTTTGGAGCCCAAACAGTTGGTTTCACCTCCAAAACTTAACTTAACTGATTAATGGCTGATTAACTGCCATGACAACTAACAAGGGACAATGCACACAGGGACTAAACATGGGTGAGTAGGAGTGATCATTGAGTAACTATGGCAACCAATAGAGGTAACTATGGATACAAACAAGGCACACAGCAAACAGGGTTAAAACACACACAACATGTGTCCAAATTCTTTTCGATACTTTCTTTTTTTTTCTTTTATCCAGTTTCTGAAGTAACACAGAACACCTTTTAGTTATTAATACAAAAGCATTTTCCTTTCAGTGTCTGTACTCGACACGCTAGTTTGTTTTTCACCCACGTTCAGATTATGTACTTATTTCTTATAGCTTTTATTTTGTCCTATAGATGGTTTACACTTTTTTGAGTGCATTCTTTCTCTCAAAGTTTCAAAGTTCTGTTTTGTTTGTTTGTCTGTGTCCTATGTCCTTCTGCATGAATGACAGGCTTGATCTTTGAGTAACACTTTAGAATACTGTTTCTTACTTACTGCAGAACTAATAAGAAATTACCTAAGAACTAACAGGTAACTATTCATTAACACTTGACTCACTACTGTTACCTACTAAGGATGATGTGTTAACTAATCAGTATGTAATACAATTTTATGATTGTGTTAAGTAACAGTTAGCTAATCAATAACTAATGTATTCTGTCATACCTCCTGGAAATCTATTAATTATCTACTAGTTAAGGTTAAAGAAATATAACTATAAAGTAACTACTAATGAACAGTAATACACAATACATTGAGTTGTGACCCTTTCATATATAAATGTTATTAGCAGTAGTAGTAATATGCAAATGCAATATTAATAAAGGTTTTGCCTGTGTATTGAATTGTTAAGTGAATGTTTTGTAAGAAATCAACTTCCGATAGGAACCTCGCCATCACTCCAGTGCCATGCGATAACTTACCTTAGTTTTTATATTTTGTATAAAGTACTGTGTGTCCTCAGCATATACCATATTACCATTAATTCACTTACTGTATGTAAGGCCTGGACTGAGGAAAAGTAAAAATACAGGTAACCCTTTAGTAAATAAAATTAGAATTATCAGAAGAATTATCAAATAATTCTGCAGGACTTACTTCAAATCTGAAACAATAGGCCTATTCTAAAAGGAAAATATTTGGAACCCATTAGTAATTAATAAAGAATTATTGGGTAATTCGGCAAGAATTACTCAGAAACTGAAACAGTATTCTAAAGTGAAAACATAGGGAACCCATTAGTATGTATTAAATAATTATCAAATAATTCTGCAAGACTTATTTCAAGCCTGCAACAGTAGGCCTATTCTAAAGTGCAAATATAGTCAACCCTGTCAGGGTGAGGGTTATAGAGGACTCAGATGCAGAGTTAGAATGGATAAACTTTTATTTCTCGCCTCAAAATACAAAGTAACACAAATAATATAAAACCGCCTTATAGAGAAGCAGAGATTCCAGAGCTGGCCGGCAGCGACAAAACACAAAATAACATAAACAACAGTTAACCGCTGCTAGGAGAAGCGGAGGTTCCAGAGCTAGCCAGCAACGACAAAACACAAAGTAATATAAACAATATTTAATCGCTTGCTAGGAGAAGTTGAGATTCCAGAGCGGTCGGCAGAAACAGCGGACCATCCAAGCTGCTGGATCTCCGTGCTAAGAGTCCTGCAGCACAAGGGAACAGATGGTCAGAATAGGCAGCATGAGAATGACACAAAACACAATGACAAAGCAATCTACTCACAGCGAGGAACGGGAAAGCCTTAAGTAATTAATAAAGAAATATCAGATAATTACGCAGGAATTACTTAGAACCTGAAACAGTATTCTAAAGTGAAAACATAGAGTATCCATTAGTAATTAATAAATAATTATCAAATAATTCTGCAAGACTTATTTCGAACCTGAAACAGTAGACCTGTTCTAAAGGGGAATATTTGGAACCCATTAGTAATTAATAAATAATTATTGGTTAATTCTGCAAGAATTACTTAGAAACTGAAACAGTATTCTAAAGTGAAAACATAAGGAACCCATTAGTAATTAATAAAAAAAATCAAATAATTCTCCAGGACTTATTTCAAACCTGAAACAGTAGGCCTATTCTAAAGTGCAAATATAGTGAACCCTTTAGTAATTAATAAAGAATTAACAGATAATTTCGCAAGAATATATTTAATTTCTATTATAGGCTAATAATAGTAGTAGTGGACTGTAACAAAGTTACTACTGTTACTTGTCCTTTTACTCAAATAGGCCTATTTATAATTTTACTGGAGTAATATTTTATTGGGGTATCTGTACTTTTACTCAAGTACTTGATTTGTGGGCCACAGCCCGATTATTATGGTGCCTATTTGCATATAACTGTTCAGTAGTAGTTATTTCATAGTTATTTTTCTTGAACCATAACTATTAGATAATTAATAGTAGTTCTTCTGGAGGTATGACAGAATACATTAGTTATTGATTAGCTCCCTGTTACTCAACACATTCATAAAATTGTATTACATACTGATTAGTTAACACATCTTCCTTAGTAGTTAACAGTAGTGAGTTAAGTGTTAATAAATAGTTACCTGTTAGTTCTTAGGTAATTTCTTATTAGTTCTGCAGTAAGTAAGAAACAGTATTCTAAAGTGTTACTGATCTTTGTACCAGCAGCTGTCATCTGTGTGATTGCTTTTCCATATCTCTAACAATAGCTTTACTGTTTGGGCATGGATATATGCATTGCGTTCACTTTGAGAGAACTGCTAAGCTACTGCCCTTTGCCGACGGTCTCCACAGCTTTGAAACAACCTTATGGCATGTTTTTCCTCTTAGTTTTGCAGGTGCAATTGCGTTACGCAGAAGACTGTATGTTTTAGTGCCCATCACACCTAACAGCATTGATATATGCTTTTCTTTCACAGTATCACTTGCCTTTGAGATGTGGTCAAATTGTTCAGTTTTTTATGTCTTAACTCCTGTCATGGCCATAGAGGCTGTCTCTAAACTTTCTGTGCTCCCTTTCATGGCCAAGGGGCCTGTCCCTGAACTATGGTGGTCTCCAGTTCTGCTGTGGCTCTTTGCTCCACTGGCATCACCATGGGCTTCGACTCCACTCATTCCACTATTGCCACCAGATCTACCGTGAACTCCAGCTGAGTCAGTCCCACTGCGGTTTCAATTTCCACCAGCTCAGCCCTGCTTGGCTGGCTCCACCATTTACACCTTACAGTATGTACCTGGCCCTCCATCCCTCCACCAAGTCAGCGTCCACTCTTCCACCCTCCTTTGTTTTCATTTTAAGAGTGCCTGGAACCCACTCCTTAAATAAGGGGTTCTGTTACACATACCCCTTTTTGTGTGTTGTTTCAGACTTTTATGTTTAGTCTAAGTTTCCTGCCTCTATTTCCTGATGTGGATGGATGCATTGATGACATGCATATTCCCATCATCACACCATCTGAAAAAGAAACTGATTAATGTATGTCAGTAGGAGGTCCTATATTCGGTATGTGGCGATCTCCTCTCAGTGGTGCTGGTGCAGGTCCTCCCCCTATTTTGTGAGACTCTGACTTCTTGCTGTTGTCTAAGTCAGTGGTTTTCAAACCTGTCCTGGAGGCACCCCAGCGCTGAGCCCTAATTTTTTTTTTTTTTCAATTGCTTACACATATTTTCAAAACTTTACGTTTTAAAAGAATTAAAAAGATACTTTAAAAAAAAAAAAAAAACAATGAAAAAAAAGATACAAATATCATTTCAATATAATTTTTTAGAAGTTTAAATTTAGAGGTTAGAGTTCAGGACAGCTACCTCCCAATTGAAAGTACCCAATAAATATTTTAAATATTATTAAGTTGGCTTGGGAAAGCCAACTTACTGAAATCCTATTTAAACTTATTATCAGGGCCCGAGCCCAAAAGGGCGAAGGCCCTATTGTTCTTCTAAGGGTTATTATTAGGGCCCGAGCCCAAAAGGGCGAAGGCCCTATTGTTTTTCTAAGGATTATTAGGGCCCGAGCACCGATGGTGTGAGGACCCTATTGGATCTGCTTCGTTTATTATTATTATTATTATTCTTCTTCTCCGGAATGAATCGCATTTTTGAGGGCCTAAACATACCCGAAAACTCATGAAACTTTGCACACACATCAAACCTGGCGAAAATGGATGTCTGATATGGGTTTCAGAGATGGGTGTGGCAAAACGGCTCGATAGCGCCACCTTTACACGTTCCGCGGTGTGCGCTTTCAGCTATGATTCACGTACATGCATGAAAATCGGTACACACATGTAACTCACCAATACCTACAAAAAAGCCTCCTGGGACAAAATCCGAAACCCAACAGGAAGTCGGTTATTATTAATTTTCTTAGCAAAATTTGTGTCATTTTTGCCATTTTCAGGCGTCGTACTTGAACGAACTCCTCCTAGAGATTTACTCCGATCAACAGCAAATTTGGTGAGTCTAATCTAAAGCCCTTTGTGACGTTAAATTGTGAAGATCTAGAGTTTTCATCGGAGGGCGTGTCCGTGGCGGCCTCGCAATTTTCGATGTTTCGCCATGAAAAAGGAAGTTGCTATAACTTAGGCATAAAATGTCCGATCTGTCCCAAACTTCACATGTGTGATAACACTCCTGACCTGATGACATCTACATATCCATATTCAGTTATAGTCATAGCGCCACCTGCTGGCAACAGGAAGTGTCATGCTGTACTCCACAACCAACTCCTCCTAGAGATTTATACAGATCAACACCAAAATCGGTCAGTCTAATATAAAGGCCTTAGTGATGTTAAATTGTGAAGATCTTGAGTTTTCGTTGAAGGGCGTGTCCGTGGCGGCCTGACAAATTTCGAGGTCTCGCCATGGATATAAAACTTGTTATAACTCAGCCATAAAATGTCCGATTTGCCTCAAACTTCACATATTCGATAAGAGTCCTGGCCTGAACACATCTGAAGGCCAATAATCTATTATAATCACAGCGCCACCTGTTGGCAACAGGAAATGACTTGTATCAAACTCCTCCTAGAGATTTAATGATATCGACATTATATTTGGTCAGTCTGATCTAGAGGCCTTAGAGATGTTAAATTGCGAAGATCTTGAGTTTTCGTTAAAGGGCGTGTCCGTGGCTGCGTGACAAAGTTTGATGTTTCGCCATGGACATAGAAGTTATTATAACTCAGCCATAAAATGTCCGATCTGCCTCAAACTTCACAGGTTTGGTAAGAGTCCTGGCCTGAAGACACCTAAAGGCCAATATTCAGATATTATCATAGCGCCACCTGTTGGTAGCAGGATATATCATATCTTTCACTGACTCAAACATACCAAGGTCAATCTGCACCAAACTTCATATGTTTGATGAAAGTGGTAGCCTAAACACATCTACATGCCAATAATCAGTTATAGGCATAGCGCCACCAGCTGGCGGCAGTAAATTTGGCACATTTAAGTGACTTTGACATATTTCTCCTATTTTTACTGTATTAAAAGCATACTACCCACCATTTGCTGTGTTCCTAAAGCCACCGGTCAGCGGTGAGCCCGTGTGCGAGGGCCCGTTCATCGCTGCTTGCAGCTTTAATTATTATTATTATTTTTTTTTCAATGTTTTGGGTGATTTTGGGGCCCTTAACATACACGAAAACTCTTGAAAATTTGCACACACATTGGAACCTGCGGCCATCAGGGCCGGACAGACTTTGACATGGGGGGGTCACCTGGGGGGGGCGTGGCACAGCGTTAAAAATTGCGACTTTTGAGGGACTCTGGAGCGCACACCAATTGATCTACAGTCACCAAAATTCATACACATATAGACCTCATCGGGCCGACCAACTTCCGTGCTCACAGTCCGTGCTTCACCAAACAGGAAGTCAGCTATTCAGGGATGTCTAAAAAGCGCATGCAATGGAATTTGAAATACTCCTCCTAGACCTTCCAACCGATGGCCACCAAACTCGGTCAGCATGATCTCAAGACATTGGGGACGCAAAATTGCCAGGGGATTTTTGATATCTCGAACGGTTTGGCCGTGGCGGGGCGACAAAGTTATGGCGAGAAATGAGAAACAGGAAGTGTCTAATTACTTTAACAGACTTTGTCTGATTTTGACCAAACATCAGCAGTTTGTTCATCTTATGATGCCGATCACAGAGATGTGACTATTAGGAGTCAAAGTTATAGCGCCACCAACTGGCAACACAAAGCGCAACGTTTTCTAAATGCTTTTAAATCAACCTCTTAATTTTACTCAATTTGCTTCAAACTTCATCTCAATAATGTTGAAACACGGCCAATGAGAATCTGTGAATTGCCTTATCGATAACTTTTATCATGTTGCCATGGCAACGTGTCAAACTTTAACTTTAGCTTTTTGTGTTTTGAAGCCACTTAAAATACTCAGAATTTCATGAAACTTCACACACACATCTGTATTAATGATATTTAGACACTGATAAAAGCCCATAAATGGGCGTGGAGCAGGCGCTCCATAGCGCCACCTTTTGACAAAAGTTGGGGGTTTAGTTTGTCCTACAGTCACCAAACTCGGTACATATATTGATCTCATCAAGCCAGAAACATTTCTAATTTACACCCATTAGCTACGATCAACAGGAAGTCGGCTATTTTGATTTGAATGTGGATATTTGGAAAAATCAGGCTGTGGTATTTTATATACTTCTCTCAGGAAAACCAACCAATTCACACCAAACTTTTTTGACATGTTGCCAACATTCTGAAGATTCTAAATTGCGAGCAGATTTAGGATATCTTGAACGGTGTTGATGTGGTGATTGATTGAAATCGGAGTAAAACAAGATAGCCGTAATTTTATTATATCTTTAAAGTGCAGCATCCAAAGTCTTTGAAACTTTTTTCATACAGACTACTAGTCATTCTGATCAGACACCGTTCATTTCATAATTATACAAAGATCTATGAATTAATGAAAATTAAAAAAAACAAATCTGATCCCTCTCTGCTCTGCACTTATGTGTGTGCGTGGTAAGTGGGTGTGTGTTTGTTGAGTGTTAGGGTGAGAGTGGGGAGGGGGGATGGGTGGAAAGAGAGAGTCAGAGAGGAGGAGATAGAAGGGAATATTTAAACTCTTGGTTGTTTATTCATTAGGATGTGAATTAGGGCTGGGTATTGTGACCAATTTGGCAATTCGATTCGATTGTTATTTTTATGGTTTCGATTCGATTATATTCGATTCGATATCGATTAGCTATCAATATTTCATTTAAAATGTTAGTTTTGCAGACATGGGATCACTATTTTGATATAAATCCTGGTAACTTAAAACTCCCCTACTTAAGTTTATTACTGAAATACACATCTACATTAATAATAGGGTGCACACAGTTTTTTATTTTAAACAACTTTTATTTTAAATGAATACTGTAACAAGAAGTCATAAATATGTGCATCCAATGTACACCATGTAAACAAACTGCAAAATGCACATTACTGTAAAAAAATAAAAAGACTAAATGTGCAACAGTGAAATCTATTAAGAACTTCAAACATGTTTAAGAAATATTTTTTTTTTCTAAATTCAAATCAGGCCCATCATAAAGCCCTTGTCTGCATATACAAAACATTCTAAATGTCCATAAAACTAACAGATCTTAACTAAAGCCTAATATTTTTTGATCACCAGATTTTTTTTTGCAAAAAATTTACACCCATTAGCTACAACCAACAGGAAGTCAGCTATTTTGATTTGAATGTGGATTTTTGGAAAAATATAGCTGAATAAATTCATATCACTCATAGCAGAATCAGACAGTTCACACCAAACTTTGTCAACATGATGCCAAGATACTGAAGATGTTAAATTGTGAACGGCTTTGGGACATCTTGAACGGTGTTGATGTGGTGATTTATGAAAGTAACAAAAAAGATGAAGAGTTATTTTCATATATCTTTAAATTGCATTATTCTAACTCATCAAAACTTTTTACATATAAAGAACAAGAAATTCTTAGGAAATACGTGTAGTTTCAAAATGTTATCATGCTCAGAGGCCCCAAAAACATTAAAAGTGTCACATAAATTTGTCAGATTAAAGCTCTAATACCAGGGATGAACACTAGAGGTCCTCATAAGATAAGGAATCGTTTGACCTCTAATGCTATTTAGCTCATTCTCAGTGTATAAGAATGAAAATAATCCATAGAATCAGTTGATATAGACTGTACTGTCAGTGTACTTTTACATAATTATTTTGTATAGGTGCTTAAAGAGCATTAAAATATTTTTTTAATCTTTTAAGGAAAAATTATATGATTTATATACATATATACAATCTCACTGATAGAATAAAAAATCTTATAAGTATGACACTATACTGCTCAGTTCACTTAATTAGAATGAGAAACAAATACATCAACTAAGTAAATATGTATTTATTTTTAATATATTTGTTTATAATTATTTCACAGATGCTTATAGATCATTAAAATAATATTAAAAAATGGATGTAGATCATAAAACATGGTAACTATTTAAAATAGGGTCTCTTTTGTTAACATTGGTTAATGAACTAACACACGAACGAACAACGAACAATATATTTGTACTCGATTTTCTTCAAACTTCATCAGAATGATGTAAAAACACGGCCGATGAGAGTCTGTAAAGGCGTCCCTGATGCATCAAATGCTGTTGCCATGGCAAATAAAAAAAAAATACAAAATACATTCAAATATTTGTTTCCTGTGTTTTTGAGGCAGATAGCGTGCCTAGAATTTCATTTTCAATTTTCAATGATTTATTATATATTTAAAGTGCAGCATCCTAACTCTTTGAAACTTTTTTCATACAAATAACTATTCATTCTGATTAAACACAGTTCATTTCATAATTATATAAAACTCCACGAATGAAAGAAAATTAAAAAACAAATCTGATCTCACTCTGCTCTGCACTCTATGTGTGTGTTTGTGTGGTAAGTGGCTGAGTGTAAGGAGGTGGGATGGGTGGTAAGAGAAAGAGTCAGACAGGAGGAGAGACAGTTAGGGTTAGTCCAAAGGGTTATTGTGAATGCATGTGCCAACTGGGCACCGTTTTCCTGATGCTATCGGGATGGCGACTGCCAGACGGCGAGGGCCCGGTCAACGCTGCTTGCAGCTTTAATTTTTATTTTTATTTTTATTTTTTTTTTTTTCAACCTTCCGGGCACTTTTGGGGGCCTTAACATACTCAAAAACTCTTGAAAATTTGCACACACGTCGGAATCTGCGGCCATCAGGACGCCAAAGAGGCTGGGACCCGGGCGTGGTTCAGGGCCTCTACAGCGCCCCCTGGAACACAGTTTGAAAACTTGATGTACTGCGCACACATACTTGCATGTATTGATATGAAACTCGGTACACATATAGATCTCACTGAGCCAAACAACTTTTGTACTCTATGTCATAGGCTCCACCTGACAGGAAGTGAGATATTTAGGGCTGTTTAAAAAGCGCATGCTCTGGAATTTAACGTACTCCTCCCAGGAATTCCATGGGATTGTCACCAAACTCGGTCAGCATGATTTCAAGACATTGGGGATGCTAAATTGCGAGGAGATTTTTGATATCTCGAACGGTTTGGCCGTGGCAAGGCGACAAAGTTATGGCGAGAAATGAGAAACAGGAAGTGTCTAATAACTGTTGACCACATTGCCTGATTCTGATGAAACTTCACCAGTTTGTTCGTTGTATGATGCCGATTCCATAAATGTGACTATTATGAGTCAAAGTTATAGCGCCACCAACTGGCAGCAGGAAGTGTGTCATTTTCAAAATGCTTTGAAATCAGCCTCTTAATTTTACTCGATTTTCTTTAAACTTCATCAAAATCATGTCAAAACACGGCCGATGAGAATATGTAAAGGGGTCGATGATAAATCGAATGCTGTTGCCATGGCAACATGTCAAACTTTAAAATTAGATTCCTGTCTTTTCGAGGCAGTTAACATGCTTAGAATTTCATGAAACTCAACACACACATCAATATTAATGATAGTTAGACACTGGCAAAAGGTCATAAATGGGCGTGGAGCAGGCACTCTATAGCGCCATCTTTTGACAAAAGTTGGGGGGTTAGTTTTTCCTACAGTCACCAAACTCTGTACATATATTAATCTCATCAATTTGGACAACTTTCTAAATCAAACTCATTAGCTGAGACCAACAGGAAGCCGGCTATTTTGATTTGAATGTGGATTTTTGGAAAAATCAGGCTGTAAACAAATGCACACTACTTCTAAGAACAACCAGCTGTTCACACCAAACTTTTTTAACATGAAGAGAATATTCTGAAGATGTTAAATTGCGAGCGGATTTTGGATATCTTGAACGGTGTGGACGTGGTGATTTTTTAAAGATATAGTAAAAAATATTTTTATATCTTTAAAGTGCAGCATCCAAACTCTTTAAAACTTTTTTCACACAGAGATCTAATCATTCTGAGCAAGTGCTGCAAATAAAAAATGTATACAAGCTTCTATGAATTAAAGAAAATTTAAAAAAGAACTCAGAAACCTGCTGTCACTCTGGTGAATGTCTCTACAGTATGTGTGTGCGTTGAGTCAGGCACAGAGAAGCTCATTATTGCAGGGGGGAGGGGTGAGAGGCAGAGAGGAAGAGAGGGGTAGAAAGTGAAACATGCTATCTTGCTTATAGACCATCTTTGAGAAATGCACATATATATATATAGTGTAATCGAAATAAATACGTCTGATCTTTGAGAGTCTGATATTTTGAGAAGATATAAAGGGTCACTAAGTCTTTCATTGTTTGTATTTTGCAGTTGTTGTTTTTTTATTTTTTTATTTTTTTACTGAACTATACCATGAACTTGTCCTATTCAGTCACATAGCAAAAGATTAAGAAAAATTAAACTTTTAGCATTAGCGATTTATCTTCATTGATAGACATTTATTTTCATAGTGTTATTTATTGAATATAAAATTTAAATTAACAACTTCAAGACAAACTTGGACAACAAAACAAGCTTTGCTGTTATCTGTTCAAAACATCTGAAAATTATAAAATTTTAAGATGAGATATAT
This sequence comes from Garra rufa, assembly GCF_049309525.1. Classification (NCBI taxonomy): domain Eukaryota; kingdom Metazoa; phylum Chordata; class Actinopteri; order Cypriniformes; family Cyprinidae; genus Garra; species Garra rufa. The sequence continues at coordinate 35,204,073 of NC_133370.1, forward strand.
ATATATATCGCCCCTTTCAATACTCAACTTGTTTTTAAAGATATTTTGAAAGAATGAAGCGTTTATAGAGCACTTTATTGTGTATTGCTGTACACCCACATGAGCTGTGTGCATGTTCATGTTAATTCACAGTACA